>NC_135567.1:5504898-5627398 GCF_964340395.1 Glandiceps talaboti | reverse complement strand
ACCATAATTGCCAAAAATGTAAACTGGTCCAAACACTTTTATATCATAATATGTTATACATATACTTATTTTCTATCCTCTGATACAAGGATTTGTAGATTAGTGTATATCTTGGAAGAAAAAAACAATTATCAATTAATTAATTTGTATCAATTTCTACATGTATAACCTATGTATTGGGTTAGTGTTAATTTAAACATTTAATTATCATAAATATTAGGTGTGCTCTGGAAAATTTTTTGTATGACAGGATGCATTTAATATTGAATAATATATTCTGAAAATTTCATCAAGAAATTCCATCAAGGAATATGAGAAAAACCAGTTTTTTATCAAAATATACTGCCCCCTGTGGTGAAGTTCTCATAGCTTTTTCAGTTGTTTTTTTGTATACATTCTGTAGGCCTGTTTTCTTGTACTACTAAATCATATACACACAAACTATATGTTTGCTGAAAGCTAATGGTATAGGCTTCCTAAAAATGTAATCTTTGAAAAAAATGGGAGAGAATTGGTAAAACTAAAAAATTAATAAGGAGTATATAAAAAATCAACAATTAAAAAATGATGCAACATTTTCCAAACATAATGACTCAATATGTTATCAGACATGACACCATAAACACACTCATTGAATTTGGTCGAAAAACTCCCAAAAGTTACGAAACAGGAATGATTTTCCTAGAATTGACAAATTTCGACCAAAAAGAACTGTTACAGTAAATCTTGCCACTGGGGGCGCAGTTGCATTGGTCAGTAAAAAATGCAGTCCTCTTAGTGTTTATGCCACTAACAGCATAGTTCAATTGTTTCGTCATTTTCACATTTCTTTGCAAACCTTTGTTTGTTTAAAACCGGCTATTTTCAGTACTTTACAATATAATTTTTTGTTTAGATTTTAAAGATAGATGTCAAAGGTCAGAGGTCACCATATACAGGTACCATTGGTACATATATGAATATATTTATTAATACAAAGAAATACAACATTTGAGGAAATAGCATCAATATGTTGTTAGGTAAGTTAAACTATAGCTGCACAATAAATCAAGTAAACAAATCCAAACAAATAATGAAATAAATGGCAGGGATCCAAAGCTATTAGGTGTGACCTCTCTGACCTTTTTGTACAATGTTTAGTTACATTGGTCAGTAACGTCAAGGTCATAGGTTACTATATAGAGGTACTATGGGCATGTATGGAAATATATGTATACATGTGAAAAAATACAACTTATTTGGAAGATACATCAATTTGTTGTTTATTAAGTTAAACTATAGCCGAACACTAAATTTGATCAAACAATTCACACACAGCTTCTATATGTTAGTATATTTTATTTATTTTATCACGTGTATGGAAATTTTAGTACAGCAGCATGGCTCATGATTTCATTTAGTTGTTGACAATAAGGTGAACCCCCCACTTATTATTCACTTTGTAAAAATGATGATCCACCCCCTTCATTGAGTCCCAAAATGAGGTGCCCCCCCCCCTAGCCGTGAAAACTGATCTCTCCCTAATAAATCCATTTTAATTTTAAAAAACAAAGAGTTATTGAGGTTTCAAATGACAAACTCGGCTGTAGTGCTATGAATACAAAGCCAGTGTGCAGTAGTGTGTAGTGATATGAATACAAAGCCAGTGTGCAGTAGTGTGTAGTGATATGAATACAAAGCCAGTATGTAGTAGTATGTAGTGATATGAATACAAAGCCAGTATGTAGTAATATGTAGTGCTATGAATACAAAGTATGTAGTAGTATGTAGTGCTATGAATATAAAGCCAGTGTGCAGTAGTATATAGTGCTATGAATACAAAGCCAGTGTGTAGTAGTATGTAGTGATATGAATACAAAGCCAGTATGTAGTAGTATGTAGTGCTATGAATACAAAGCCAGTATAGTAGTAGTATGTAGTGTTATGAATACAAAGCCTGTGTGCAGTAGTGTGTAGTGCTATGAATACAAAGCCAGTATGTAGTAGTATGTAGTGTTATGAATACAAAGCCTGTGTGCAGTAGTGTGTAGTGATATGAATACAAAGCCAGTGTGTAGTAGTATGTAGTGATATGAATACAAAGCCAGTGTGTAGTAGTATGTAGTGATATGAATACAAAGCCAGTGTGCAGTAGTGTGTAGTGTTATGAATACAAAGCCTGTGTGCAGTAGTGTGTAGTGCTATGAATACAAAGCCAGTGTGCAGTAGTGTGTAGTGATATGAATACAAAGCCAGTATGTAGTAGTGTGTAGTGCTAAGAATATACAGCCAGTATGAAGTAGTGTGTAGTGTTATGAATACAAAGCCTGTGTGCAGTAGTGTGTAGTGATATGAATACAAAGCCAGTGTGTAGTAGTATGTAGTGATATGAATGCAAAGCCTGTGTGCAGTAGTGTGTAGTGCTATGAATACAAAGCCAGTGTGTAGTAGTGTGTAGTGCTATGAATACAAAGCCAGTGTGTAGTAGTATGTAGTGATATGAATACAAAGCCAGTGTGCAGTAGTATGTAGTGATATGAATGCAAAGCCTGTGTGCAGTAGTGTGTAGTGCTATGAATATAAAGCCAGTATGTAGTAGTATGTAGTGCTATGAATATACAGCCAGTATGAAGTAGTATGTAGTGCTATGAATACAAAGCCAGTGTGCAGTAGTATGTAGTGATATGAATACAAAGCCAGTATGTAGTAGTAAGTAGTGATATGAATACAAATCCAGTATGTAGTAGTATGTAGTGATATGAATACAAATCCAGTATGTAGTAGTATGTAGTGATATGAATACAAAGCCAGTGTGTAGTAGTATGTAGTGATATGAATATAAAGCCAGTGTGCAGTAGTATGTAGTGCTATGAATACAAAGCCAGTGTGTAGTAGTATGTAGTGTTATGAATACAAAGCCAGTGTGTAGTAGTATGTAGTGATATGAATACAAAGCCAGTATGTAGTAGTATGTAGTGATATGAATACAAAGTCAGTGTGTAGTAGTGTGTAGTGATATGAATACAAAGCCAGTGTGTAGTAGTATGTAGTGCTATAAATACAAAGCCAGTGTGTAGTAGTATGTAGTGCTATAAATACAAAGCCGGTATGTAATAGTATGTAGTGATATGATTACAATGCCAGTATGTAGTAGTAAGTAGTGTTATGAATACAAAGCCATTATGTAGTAGTATGTAGTGATATGAATACAAAGCCAGTATGCAGTAGTATGTAGTGATATGAATACAAAGCCAGTGTGTAGTAGTATGTAGTGTTATGAATACAAAGCCGGTATGTAATAGTATGTAGTGATATGATTACAATGCCAGTATGTAGTAGTAAGTAGTGCTATGAATACAAAGCCATTATGTAGTAGTATGTAGTGATATGAATACAAAGCCAGTATGCAGTAGTATGTAGTGATATGAATACAAAGCCAGTATGTAGTAGTATGTAGTGATATGAATACAAAGCCAGTATGTAGTAGTATGTAGTGCTATGAATACAAAGCCAGTGTTTAGTAGTATATATATATATATATATATATATATATATATATAACTCGGTGAGTATCAATCTGCTAAGACAGTGCTCTATACCGCAGTGGCAGAGCGTAATATATATATATATATATATATATATATACCTAGATTCAACCATAGGGGGAAATGCCAAAAAAGTCAACCATAGGGGGAAATTTTATTTATTTGCTTGTAAAATCATAAGGAAAAGAATAATTCATAATGTTACTGTTCAGTTAACTAACATTTAGGTAGTCATTACAGATATCGACATTTATATAATATTTAAATAAATAACAAAAGATATATACTTTCTAGCCCTCCAAAAATTTCCCCTTAAGGTATTTTAACCCCAGGAGCTACAATAGGGGGAAGGTCCTTAAGGGAACTACATGTGCTCAATTTTCCCCCTAGGAATGGGTGAAAATATTTGACTTTATATGCCCTTAGGGGGAAATTTTGAAGATTTACTGAGAATATCCATAATTCTTTTTAGTGATCACAGACACATTTAATTTACCATAAATTGTTTTTGTTTATAAAATTCTGGGTGTGCGCAACCCCATATTAAATCATATGAGAACAACAAATAATAGCAACCTCCACTTAGAATAACTAGAGAGCTGATTTGTTGGCAAAATATATCTAGACATAGTAATACCCATATTTTCTCTGTTTTGTTGTGATTTTGTTCATTCTCACACGTTACCATAATACATGTATCCTTTGTGGAAAGGTTATGTTAGATAATTACTGTCTTTAAGAAATACTATGGCATGCACACACACACACACACACACACACGCATGCATGCACACACGCACAGACAAGTACTGTCTTTAAGAAATACTACGCACACACACAAGACATGCACACATGAACACAATATTTCAAAATTTCTGACAACAGTATGGGAAATTCTTTTCATTTATTATTCATTTTATTTTAACAACTTGCTGTCCATTATTAAGGCAACTACAACAATAAGAAAAAGCCTGGCTTTGGGCCAACAACCCTGAAAAAAACAATTGACAAAAATTAGACATTATGTTATTTTCACTGAATTTGAAACTTGTTTTAAAATTGTTGTACTCCTTTCCAACTCATCGCCATTGTTTCAACTGTGCTCCTAATTTCATTTAGCGGACACTTTTTTAGTTAATCGTACACTTTTTTTAGTTAATTGTACACTTTTTTTCAGTTAATTGTACACTATTTTTAGTTAATCGTACACTTTAAGTTAATTGAACACTTTTTTTTAGTTAATCATACATTTCTTTTAGTTAATCGGACACTATGTTTATTTAATCAGACACAAAGGAAGTATCCGCATACCGTTATCCATGAATGGAACTGTCTATGGCCCACTCCCTACCTTGTCACTGTTCAAATGCAATCAACATGTGCTACCGCACCTAATTTTGCACCTGTCTCTCAGTAAAGTGTTTGTAAAAAATCGACTTTACCTAAATGGGTCTCAAACACAGTACCTCTAGTTATGTACCTATTCATCTATCCAAAGGTACGTTCTCTAACTACTTCACTACAAAGTGAGATAGATATCATCTCCAGATATCATTTGTTCATTGACTTGACAATGCGTATGTTTACAGGGTTAATAAGAACTGTGGATGATGAAAATGGAAATACTGCTTGATTTGGGACTGTCGTTTTGATACAGAACGAATCCTTCTGGGTTCATGGATTTCACGCTAAACGTTTGGGGAAAATTCAGATTATTTAGCCGAGAAATGCTGGATGGGATTTCTATAGCGAATTTTGTAATTAACATAACAATGGTGAGAGGTTACATAACAGAGCTCAGATACCTAGGTTGACTTTCTGGTGAAAAACCTAAAAACTCGTCAAACTCTAAGTATAAGTCGTTATAGTACACGTCCTCGGACATTAACAGTTTTTATTCAAACAGTTTTGGTTAACCCATCAGTTATTTAGTCCTCAGCTGTGCCTCGGACAAAATAACAGACAGGTTAACCAAAACTGTCCAAATAAAAACAGTAAATGTTCTCTGATGTGTACTATAACTATCAGTTATCCACTCAAATTCCTCCACTCAGGATCGAAACAGGTCGTTTTAGAGGTGAGGTGTTTCAAGCTCGCCGCTGTGTGTTTTGTAATACAGATTAAAATTGAGGACGAATCCCACTTTTTATTTCACTGTTGATTCTACTAGGTATTCAATTTTATAGTGACTAATAAGCCCGATGGGCTAGGTGATGTATTAACTCTCTGATATTGTTATTGGCAATTTTTAAATGTATATCACATGTCAACATCTCTTACTATCAGTGATATGCAAATGAGGGCTTGGGTAGTGACACTGGAACTTGGTGAGATGTTTCTAGAAGTGTTATTTTGCAGATGTTGTTCAAATTTTTTATAATTGGCACTGGCAACCATGACCATGCCAATGGCAACTTCTAAATGGGAGTACACTTTGGTCAAATAATGATATTCTGTGGGCAATTGAATACAAATTCATTAAAAATATTCAAATACCATGGCAACCATGACCACGTCCACAGCAACATCCAAACAGAGCTGTATTTCACAAAGATAGACAAGTGAACAAACATTCAAAAAGTGTATGCAAATATGCCTTAGCAACAACAAAATGGGAGTACATTTTGGCCAATAGCAACAGCTAAATGGTACCATATCTCATAAAGATAACATTGCAAATTCTTACACCAATGAATACACATTTCAAACATTGATAAAAATAGACAAGTGAACTAAGATTAAAAATGTGTTTGCAAATATACCTAGCAACAATGACCACACCCATAGCAAAAACATTGGAGTACATTTTGGTCAAATAACAATATCATCTTGTAGGCTATTCAGTAAACATAAAAAAATTCATGCAAATATCCCTATCGACCTTGACCCACCAATAGAAAATGATGTGATGCCAATAAATTGACGATCAATTCAAATAAGACAAAATATACAATCTTAAGTATTGATTGGTTCCCTTGAATTTAAGGGGGTCTCACTAGATGAAGTTAAAAGTTCACCTTTTGTTGGGGTCAACATTGACAATACGCTGTCTTGGAAGCAGCATATAGCTGAGGTGAAAAAGAAAATTAGTAGAATGACATGTAGAATGAATGTGTGTTTTATAAGTTACGTCACACGGTTCCAGAATATGTACTTGTACTATTGTATAATGCTTTTGTTCTGCCCCATATCACCTACGGTCTCGAAGTGTGGGGTAACACGTGTCCGACATACCTGAATGAAATATTTTTAATTCAAAAAAGAATAGTGCGCACCATAACAGATAGTCATTGATGTGCTCACTCGGGGCCATTATTTAAAAGGTTGAATATTCTTGACATTTTCAAACAGCACAAAATACAGCTTGTCGTTATCATTCATGACGTTTTGCAACTCAGATTACCGGATACCTTTCAGGATTTTTTCACTCCCATTAAACACTCCTTCACAACACAACAGAGCGCCAGAAACGACCTTACCATCCCAAAAGCAAACCATAGGACTGGTCAGTTCACTGTCAAGTATTCAGGTGCTAAACTATGGAATAGTGTCCCTTACAACATTCGCAACATAAATAGCAGAAGTAATTTTCAAACAGAGTTCCAAAACTATCTCCAATCATTGTAAACTAGTTATACTTCATATTCATAGAGAATGATTACCGTTTGTCTGTATATTTAAGTAGGTCATTTGTTGTTTCTTTATATTTGTTTGTTTGGTTGTTGTTGTTTTTTTGTCCACCTATATTTATACAATGTATGATTGTTTTCTATTCTGTCAATATTGCAATATACTCAATTTGACCAGCAGCCCCAGTAATTAGTAATTCCTAATCCCTAAGATTGTAAAAGGGGAAGGACTCGACTAGTTGCAAAGACAACTATTTTTCGTCTCCCTTTCCCAAGTTGAATACTTCATATATTGTAGAATTGTTATATATTTCTGGGAATAAAGATTATTATTATTATTAATAACAACAGCTAAATGGTAGCATATTTCATAAAGATAACATCGCAAATTCTTACACCAATGAACAAACATTTGAAATATTAATGAAAATAGACAAGTTAACAAACGTTCAAATAGTGTATGCAAGTATGCCTAGCAACCATGACCACGCCCTTAGAAACAATAAAATGGGAGTACATTTGGTCAAATAATGATATCATCTTGTAAGTAATTGAGTAAACATTCAAAAATAAATGCAAATATGACCCCACCCATAGCAATAGCTAAATGCAGGGTTTAAAACTCGGGTAGTCTCACATCCACAGACTACCAATGTGCATCTCTGGGCTACCAAATTATGGTGGTAGCCAAATTGGGCAACAAAGTTTTTAATGAAACTATGACAACTTGACTATAGGACCTGTGAGAGGTCACATTTAACATCTTATTTGATGCCATACTTGACGAAGGGAACCGAGATGAACATTTTTGGATGTATGGGTCACTATAGGGACACATGCATATGGGCTACCAACCATTGCTCTTGGGCTACCAATCTCAGATGATGGTAGCCCACCTGGGCTACCAAGAAACAAATCATTGACAATGACATAGTCCCAGCTCTGATTGGATTTAATGAACAGGCAGTTTATGTTGTCATTTTCTTGATATCACTACTCTGATCAAGCATCAACACTTGTGAACCTAAATCAAACAGACTTAGATATGTTGGTTCTGCTCGTTGGACATCGAACATGCCTACTCTTCAAGATGACATGATGGAATAAACCATTCAACAATAAAGGATAGGTCAACTACGGGGGTGGGGGGGGGGGGGGGGGTGGGGACCTGGTCAAGCATGGCTGAGTTATGGCTTTGGACATGAAAACTGTGCCAACAAAATTGCTGCCAGGAAGCCATATCAGATCGTATCACGACGAAAATGGATATGCACATATATGTCCTAGAACACTGTCCTAATACCAACTTTGAATGAGATCGGTTAAAGAATTTCTGAGTTATGGCTTTGGACATGGAAAATTCACAAACAAAATGGCTGCCAGACAGCCATATTGGATCATATCACGACGAAAATGGAGATGCACATATGTCATAGAACACTGTCCTGATACTAACTTTGAATGAGATCTGTTAAAGCATGTCTAAGTTATGGCTTTGGACATGAAAACTGTGCCAACAAAATTGCTGCCAGGAAGCCATATCGGATCGTATCACGACGAAAATGGATATGCACATATGTCATAGAACACTGTCCTAGTACCAACTTTGAATGAGATCTGTTAAAGCATGTCTGAGTTATAGCTTTGGACATGGAAAATTCACAAACAAAATGGCTGTCAGGCAGCCATATTGGGTAGTATCAGGATGGAATTAGATATGCACATATATGTCATAGAACACTGTGCTCATACCAACTTTGAATGAGATCTATTCAAGCATATCTGAGTTATGGCTTTCGACAGTAAAAAATTGCAAACAAAATGGCTCTTAGCTGGCCATAATGAATCGTATCATGAAATAAATTGACATGCATATGTATGCCATTTTATGTTGCCCCTGTACCAAGTTTGAAAAAAATCAGCTCAGGCATCTCCAAGAAACGGCTCTTGACGGATAGACGAACAGATGAACGAACGAACCCCAATCCATAATTCCCCATCCCAAAATTCATCCAGAAGGAACTAAAAACACGAATTTCGAGCTCTGAAATAGTAGCATATTTCATAAAGATAATGGCGCAAATTCTTACACCAATGAACAAACATTTGAAACATTGATGAAAATATGCCAAGCAACAAGACTACACCCATAATACAAGACCACATCAATAATATTGGATTGTATCACGACGAAAATGGATATGCACATGTATGTCATAGAACACTGTCCTAATACCAACTTTGAATGAGATCTGTTAAAGCATGTGTGAGTTATGGCTTTGGACATGGAAAATTTGCCCAACAAAATGGCTGCCAGGCAGCCATATTGGATCGTATCACAATAACAATGAACATGCACATGTATGTCATAGAACACTGTGCTAATAGGTAACAGGACAATTGTCCCCCGGACAACTGCCCCCCCGGACAACTGCCCCCGAAGGACAATTGCCCCCCGGACAACTGCCCCTGAAGAACAACTGCCCCCCAGACTACTGCCCCCGAACGAAAAAAAAACTAGTATTACAGATGTACGGGTTTGTCATTCATTAAAAAGTCACCGTCGACAACTTACCGCCGCAATTTGCATACATTATACTCACTAAACACAAACACGAAGTCATTTTTTTACTGGAAAAGATTTATTTATTATCAGTTTAATACAAAATATACAGGTAATCTCTTCTCAGTCGTGACTAATTCCCGACTTGGACTTGAACGATCCCGTACGAGAGTATGAGAGTGTAAGTGCTAGAGTGCAACGTTAGAACTATCCATACTTATACTGTTCAACTCTACGACTCACAATACCTGTATATGATATTGATTGTTGTCCAACTGATGTCTTCACTGGCGGAATACACAAATTGCCCTGAGCCTTCTGTCGTGTATTGTATTCATAATTAAACAGCGAGCAATAATCGGTTATAGAGTGTGGTAAATTATTGTGTATTAAATCGTAAACAAAAACACCTACTAAATACTTGTGTAACTTAAACATGTCGAGAATTGTTAACTGGTTGAAAAGAGGAGAAGAATGTTCCAGAAAATTATGTGAATTACGGCCGTAAGTTAAATCATCACGCCGACATTTATGAATGACGTAACAATTATCACAGATAACAATAGAGTAAAACATGTGAATGTAGTGAGTATAATGTACACAAATTGCGGCGGTAAGTTGCAGACGGTGACTTTTTAATGATTGACAAACCCGTACATCTGTAATACTACTATATTACTAGGTTTTTTTTCGTTCGGTGGCAGTAGTAGCAGTATCATGACAACAATGAATAAGCACATGTATGTCATAGAACACTGTCCTAATACAAACTTAGAATAAGATCTGTGCAAGCACGTCTTGAGTTATGGATTTGGACATGGAAAAATCACAAACAATATGGCTGCCAGGCAGCCATATTGGATAGTATCATGATGAAAATAATTATGCACATGTATGTCATAGAACACTGTCCTAATACCAATATTGAATGAGATCTATTCAAGCATGTCTGAGTTATGGCTTTGGACATGGAAAATTTGCAAACAAAATAGCTGTTAGGCAGCCATATTGGATTGTAGCATGAAACAAATTAACATGCATATGTATGCCATTGTATGTTGCCCCTGTACCAAGTTTGAAAAAAACAACAGTCCAGGCATCTCGAAGAAACAGCTCTGGACGGATGGATGGACCCCAATCCATAAGTTCCCGTCCCGGACTGCGTCCAGCAGGGACTAAAAACACGAATTTTGAGCTCTGAAATGATAGCATATTTCATAAAGATAACGTCGCAAATTGTTACACTAATGAATAAACATTCGAAACATTGATGAAAATATATGCCAAGCAACAAGACCACACCCATAATACAAGACCACATCAATAATAAAAGTCAAATGAATTGCATAGATTACAACTATGTTGGATAGGCAACTCGATAGTCATTCAGGAAATGAAAACATATAACCTAACATGGCTCATGTATGAATAGATGTTTTAAAAAACAATACAGTTGTGCTTCAACACCATTGGCGCTATTTTCCTTGATCCAAATTTGAGAGAATTCAGTCTACTTATGTCCATGGTCAGACAATGTTAGTCCCACTGCTTTTTGTTTCAGTCTTTTTTCATCATTTTTTTCCTTTTCTTATCTCATTCATCAGCTTGGTAGAGGTTGTTGGTAAATCATGCCCAAAGTCTGTGTTCGCATTCAAACATTCACGAACTTGTCCTCTTCCTGTAAATAATAATGAGAAGAAACAATATCCTGTTTAAGTGTTATATATATATAGATATATATATATATGGACTTCTACTCTTAACAGAAAAACTAAACAAAAAAAGAGTTATTGCAAATGGTGGCTATGTACTTTTTAACCCAGTGCGAATAAGAAATTGATTGGGGATATTCCATTATTAATTAAACCTTGTGACACCGTGAGGTCGTCAATGGCAGGTCGCGCGATCCTGCCGATGACAAACCACAGATGCCAATGCTGTATGATCCATCACTCCTACGTGTTGGTTTACATGAACTGATAAAGACGTTATGGCAGGATAATTTGGCAGGATCTACATCGTCAGATTTCTTTAAACAAACGAAGTATTTGATATAGTCGTCTGTGAGACGTATCATTATGCTGCCAGACTCACATGTATGCAGTATTTGTGTATGCAAATTTGTTTGTATTTACTGTAAAGATGATAAATATTTTACCCAACACCCATACTATCTGTCTATTAATTTTTACAGCTAATTTCCAATTGTAAATGTAATCCTTGTATTTATCAAAAAAATAAATTTCACATGCTTTTTTGACCAAAAATGTGTTTCATACCAATTTTCCCCAATTTCTTGGTAAAGTTACTGATCATACATTCATGTAAGTTAAAATTCAATATTTCAAAATTATATACTTGTAGATGAGACCATATCCCACCTGTTTTGGTGTAAAATGATCACTATCAAAACATTGTGTACAATTGTGTGCAACCTAAAAAGTCCTAGGGGGGTCATTTGCATGGAATGTCTATGGCATCTTTAGGTAGTCCCACATCTAAAAACTACCAATGTTTGACTTTGAACCACTAAATAATGCAAATGGTAGCCCAATTTGGCTACAAAGTTATGAATTGAACAGTGACACTGTGTGGCACATTAAAAAAATAATGTCCCCAGTTTGGTATTATTTTGTGTTGATGGTATGTACCAAAACAAACCATTGTAAACATACTGGCATATACATAATGGCAGTAGATTCAAATCTTCATTCAACGCACATATCTTTCAACACTGACAGGACACACTATTGGACTTACTTCAACTAATCAGGTAACAAATTTAGAGCTCTACTATAGATCTGATGATTGATTTTTGTAGTGATCTCTGATGCAAAAAAAAAAATTCTTTTTGTGTTAAAACTGTCCTTGTCTTTCTATATATAGTTTGAAAAAAATTGTAACTTTCCTGAGAAAACTAAGCAAATGCTGACTAAAAAAAATGATTTGCAAAAGATTAGAGTTATAAATTTGCAGAGAAAGAACACTGGGCTCTAACTTAGTTTACTGCATGACAGCAGGTTTTTTTGTTTTTGTTTTGTTTATTTATGTTATTTTTCCTGTTTTCTTGTTTATTTGCTGTTTGTTTCTAACATGGTTCATGGGCTCCCTGCGGTTCAACAAACATCTCCTTTGCATATGAAAAGTAATCTTGTTCTGACTGGTAATGTAGTTGGTTATCACGGTTTTTAATGCATACCACATCTTAATTGCACATATCCACTGTAGTGTAGGTAATAGAAGGGGTGGCTAAAATAATTCTAGGGTTTCATTTGGTGGGTCTTAACATTTCAAGAGGAGCTACACAATTAGTTTAACAGTAAATTTGCGTTCATTTCCAAACTGTACAACTGGAAATTTATTGATATTTCAAGTGATAAAATTAAAATGAGTGAATAAAATCAACTTGGATTTTTTTCCTATATCATGATTACTATTTTTTTTTTAAATTGACCTACCTGCCCAATATGTTGGGTTTAGTTGCCCGTTGAGCATTTTTGTTTTTGCCATAAAGGAATATATTTGCTTATCAAATACCTAGTTAACTTGCTAATGTTATGAACCCATATTTACTTAGTACTCAAATACATACTAAATTAAATGTTAAAATCTGAGTAGTTTCGATTAATGTCAGCAGCAATGCATTACTCATTACCGGTAAACACAAAAAGAAAAAAAAAAAATTGTCCTTACCAGCATTTGTCTTGAAAGTATGATATTTGGGCTGTTCATTATTGGTTTTATTAGAAGCACCAAGATCCCCAACTGCAATAAAGGTAAAGTAATTATAATTGCATTATTGACTAGAATTTCACATGTATTCTGCAGGTGGTAATTTCAAAACTTCCCCAAAGTATTATAGCTAAGGTACATATTTCTACTACCACTTAAGTCAAGAAGTCATTGGGCCAATTGTTTTGATAGTTGGTGAGGACATCACTTATGGTTTCTAGTTGATCACATTACATGTATGGGATATGGGTTAAAAAATAAGATTTTTGTTACAAAAAGATCAACTGATCTTGCTTACACTTGCTGTTGATATTTCTAGTGAATGTGAAAAACCAAAATATATTAGGTCTTGAAATATGCTTTTGGGGTTAGAAGTCTCAAATAAAAATTACCTGGGCATATTAAGCTGAAATATTTTGAAGGTATGTTCATGTGGTTTGGATATGAAGAAAAATGGTGATACACTGGCCTATCTGGTATAAAAATTAGCATAATACATTTTTCTAAAAATCAAAACTCAAAAACTACTAGACCGATTAAACTAAAATTCAGTGAGGGTATGTTTTAGGAATGTGAACGTTGTGATGAGTGATATTCACATTCTGTCTAAAATTTGCATTTCTGTCTAAAGTCTGAAATGTAAACTGTGGTGGGTTTGTTCTCTTGGGTGTGGATATGAAGACTTATCATATGTCTATGTCAATATCTCCCCATTACATGATATGGGAAATTAAAAGTCATTACATTCACATTATATGTCACCGGGAAGTGTCTCCTTAGTGAATAAGATATGGCGCTACCAAATGTAAAGAAACAAAATGGGGATCAATGTGCACAATTGATGTCACTATAAATTATTGCAAAAAATAAGATATGTTCCAGAACTGCTGTAGTAGTATAGAATGGATAATACAGACATGTATGAGCAGAATTTTTCCATGTTCCCTTAAATGTGGAAATTATTGTAAAATTGTGAATTTAAGGATAAGCTTTAAATTTTCAGAAATATTGCAACATATCAGTAAATTCAATTGTGCATTGAGGTAATTTGTCATATTGTGTATAAACTATAACCCAAACACTGAGTATGCAATACAAATATATGGAGTTATACAATGGATAAGATGGTGGTTAGCACTAGATTTCACATGCTGAAGTCATTTGGTAAAATAAGATAGGCGGTTATTGATAAATCTATGTAGACAATAAGTGTCATCTGTTTGTGAGAAGGATGCAGGTAAACTGGACTTAAGTATGTAGTGGTGATGTTATCAAAGCTGAAGTACCTGTACTTACCATCAACTTTGCCTATTGAATCACAAAGAGTTTGAGCTGAGACTCTGGTGGCTGAAACGAAATTCAATGTAAATTATTCTATTGGTAATAATAACACAAACAAATGTACATCATATACATACACTCCAGTACATATGTGCAACATTCAACATATATATACAAACAACAGAATTGTTACAACCAAGCAATGCATCAATATGGATAGTATAGAGCCTGGCTTTCATGATCAAGTTAAACTAAGTTACAGGTAAGTTATTCCTTAGTGTTCACATCTGTGTTATTGTGTGATTCCATGAATCAAGAATATATTAGTCTTGTATATACAAGAATAACGGTCAAATCTTACATACAGTAAGATATGTGATGATTATATATGCAAAGTAAAATAACAGAAATCCAGAGTCATGTATGTTCCTACCTGGTACTGCTGAGGAATTGTGGTCTGGATCACTTTGGAAGGAGCTCCCTCCTGAAATGAAATGATACATAGAAAAGGTTTGGTTTAGAATGTTTTGAGATGTCATTCATGGTTGTTTATTCATAAAGTGTGCACTTTTCACATTTTATGACCCAAATTTCAAACCTGTGGTGTAATGTTTATTTGAGCAACATTCTCACGAGACATCATAAGTAACATCTCTACCAAATATTAAAGCAATCTGTGTAAGTTGTTCACACACACACACACACACACACACACACACACACACACACACACACACACACACACACACACATGTTTCCATGATACTGTAAAACACATTGAACCTGTCAAAAAAAGGAAAATTGTCCTCACCCAATATCATTGGCATTTCTCAATTGAAATTGTTCACACACACACACACACACACACACACACACACACACACACACACACACACACACACACACACACACACACAGATGTTTCTATGATACATACCGGTATAACACTGAACTGAAGTTCATCATATTTATTCAGAATGTAATGAAATGTTATACTCATGGCACAGATCAACAGGTTACACACATGGCACAATCAAAAGAGGTAAAATATCCTTCCCTTGTGTACCTAGTGACAATATACACATTAAAATTTCTCCCTATGGTCACTTTCACCATAAGGGGAAATATACATACACATGTACCTAGTGAAAATATACACATTAATATTTCTCCCTATGGTCACTTTCACCATAAGGGGAAATATACATACACATGTACCTAGTGAAAATATACACATTAATATTTCTCCCTATGGTCATTTAAACCATAAGGGGAAATATACATATACATGTACCTAGTGAAAATATACACATTAATATTTCTCCCTATGGTCATTTAAACCATAAGGGGAAATATACATATACATGTACCTAGCGACAATATACACATTAAAATTTCTCCCTATGGTCACTTTCACTATAAGGGGAAATATACATATACCTAGTGAAAATATACACATTAATATTTCTCCCTATGGGCACATGTACTATAAGGGGAAATATACATGTACATGTACCTAGTGACAATATACACATTAATATTTCTCCCTATGGTCATTTAAACCATAAGGGGAAATATACATATACATGTACCTAGTGACAATATACACATTAAAATTTCTCCCTATGGTCACTTTCACTATAAGGGGAAATATACATATACATGTACCTAGTGACAATATACACATTAAAATTTCTCCCTATGGTCACTTGTACTATAAGGGGAAATATACATGTACCTAGTGACAATATACACATTTTAATATTTCTCCCTATGGTCATTTTAACCAAAAGGGGAAATATACATATACATGTACCAAGTGAAAATATACACATTAAAATTTCTCCCTATGGTCACTTGTACTATAAGGGGAAATATACATGTACCTAGTGAAAATATACACATTAATATTTCTCCCTATGGTCATTTTAACCAAAAGGGGAAATATACATTACATATACATGTACCTAGTGAAAATATACACATTAATATTTCTCCCTATGGTCATTTAAACCATAAGGGGAAATATACATATACATGTACCTAGTGAAAATATACACATTAATATTTCTCCCTATGGTCATTTAAACCATAAGGGGAAATATACATACACATGTACCTAGTGAAAATATACACATTAATATTTCTCCCTATGGTCATTTAAACCATAAGGGGAAATATACATATACATGTACCTAGTGACAATATACACATTAAAATTTCTCCCTATGGTCATTTAAACCATAAGGGGAAATATACATATACATGTACCTAGTGAAAATATACACATTAATATTTCTCCCTATGGTCATTTAAACCATAAGGGGAAATATACATATACATGTACCTAGTGAAAATATACACATTAATATTTCTCCCTATGGTCACTTTCACTATAAGGGGAAATATACATATACATGTACCTAGTGAAAATATACACATTAAAAGTTCACAGCAAGGTCAAAATGGCAGCTTCGAACGATGTCGTCTGCCAACCTCAAGAGAAGAGAGCAAGATTTTCATGAGGTATATTATAAAACACATATTGCCTGGCCTATATTTGGCCTATAGCACCCGTTTATTACCCCCTCGTGACTGTGAGTTACCAGAATTACATGCTATTTCCTGAGGCCGAAGGCCGAGGGAAATAGCATGTGATTCTGGTAACTCACAGTCCCCCGGGTGTAATAAACAGGTGCTATAGCCCTCATGGCCAGGCAATATGTGTTCAATATACATATACCTAGTGACAATATCCACATTAATATTTCCCTCTATGGTCACTTTCACCATAAGGGGAAATGATACATACATGTATACCTAGTGACAATATACACATTAAAATTTCTCCCTAAGGTCACTTTTACTATAAGGAGAAATATACATATACCTAGCGACAACATATACATATAAATTTCCTCCTATGGTCACATTTCCTGACTTGAGTTTGTGCTCATTGATTGCCAAAAGTTTTCACTCATCACTATATTGGGAATAGAAATTATATGTTTATGGCAACTTAAACCTTTTTCTGCTATCAGAGGTAGTATATTACTCGATAGTGAGATATTTTCGGCTACCATTAATTTTGCTATTTAGGATACAGGAGATTGCACCAACCTGTTTTTGCTCCCATGGCAAATTCTTCACACCATAATCACAGAGAATTTCTTCTCCTTCTTCAATATCTTTAATTGTGAAGAGGCAAAGCACTGGTGATCCATCCAATTTAAGTAATTTCATTTTGGAATTTGGTACCCCATGATTTACCAAACGCCCACGAGTTTGGTTCTTCTAGCTGTAGCATCGATACTGTAAAAAAGAACACATATATCAGATTCTCATCTTGCAACATGGTTTTTGTCAAGGGAAGTCATGTCTTACTAACTTACTCAAATTTCTGGATGAAACGACACAATATGTAGATGTTATATACTTAGACTTTGCAAAGGCTTTCAACAAAGTATCCCATGTCAGATTAATTAACAAAATGGAAAACCATGGTATAACTGGTCCTGTCCTTCAGTGGGTCAAGGCATGGCTAACTGATCGTCAGCGAGTTGTCATAAATGGAACTTCATCAGCATGGAAAGCAGTCATAAGGGACTGGTCAGTTTCTTCAGCCTGGGGGGGGGGAGGGGGTGGATTGGGAGGGGGGTCGGTCACCCTGTTTTTGACTTTTTATACAATGGCGTACCATGTATAGCTTTGTCTGAAATGTGGTACATGTAAATATTTGTTCTTCTCCCTGTTTCTTACATAAATTCTTTAATATTAATTATTAGTTCAAGCATAACTATAAATATACATATACATGTATTACCTAGCTACCACACTAGTTACAGAACATGTCAAATTGAACTTGAAGGTTTCGTAATGACCGATAATCTTCATAGATAGTTTATAAAAGAAGTTATTAGTTAATCTAAAATGTTCCCTACTCATCACTATGAACTTGTCAGAAGCACAGTCGCTTGTAAACTGTTATTCCTTTCCTAAATGGTGTTATTCTTGTCTATGACGGTCCTAATACAGAACAATGACATTATTATAGGGATTGGCAATATTCTTATAAAATTGGTAGCGATGTCATAAATACAACACAAGTTGGGAAACCAAGCTTGGCCAAGCCATTACCAAAACGGTGACATCCGATTTTCATCGATCCAAAAGTATTGCCAAAACACCAAATGTAACCAAAACATAACCACCCATGCCACACTTGCATATCACTGGACCAACCTGATCACTAATGTGCAACAACATCGATCTAAAATACGTTTACGATCACGTTTCCGAAACAATACCCTCATAGTTGAAAAATACCGCGGAATCAGGTTGACCTGTCATGTTAATGAGGTGGTGCAACGTCACTACGTTAATATAGCATGATATATTCATTCATGATGAAGAGAACTATGGATAAACATGTCTTACAGTGCGTTTTTTTTTGACGTGGGAGCGTGATATGGTAACTGTACTGTAATCAATAATGTGTCATCCACTATGTACCCGTGTTTGGCATGATGCAGTATTTTTCCAGACACAACAATGGCAACAAAAATGTGACATTTCTAAGTTTATACGTTGATTACAACATGACAGGACATACATTATCATATGCATCAAATTGAAAGCAATCAGACTACGCATTTTTTTTATTCATTACACATATACTCTTAATAAGCTACATTTCCAAACATTTGCAATGTCCCATATTTGTTCAATAACCACCATCTCCAATCCACCACAACAAAACACAAGAAAGACTACAAAAATAAGACATCTTTGATAGCAAGAGAGGGAGTGCCCCCTTCTCTTCAGTATCGACCTGAGAGGATGTCAGTAGAAGCTCCAGGGGTATTTTCCCTGAGGTTTCAGAGGTAATTTAATGAAGTATTATGTAAAGAAAATCAGTTTCTTTAATTTTCTATATACCTTTTTTGAAAGCTGTATTTTTTTCCATGTAGCCTCCCAAAAGATGGTGTTTGTGAATGCAGTATTACCAATAAAGATAAATATGTTTATTGTGTTAATGTAGCAGAGATAAATTGTGTTAGAATTTATAGTGGTTACTAGTTGATGCAGCATTATAGAAACTTCTTTCATCTTTCCTTTCTTTTTCCTTTAGCAGGCTAACATTTTATCCATTTTTGGCAATCAATGAGCACAAACTCAAGTCAGGAAATGTGACCATGGGGGAAATTCATATGTATATATTTTCACTAGGTATATGTACAACTATGGAATGTAGAGAGTTGCGGTTGCTTGCATGAAGTGAGCTTCAAGCAAGGACAATTTAGGTAAAGACCAATCTGATTAAAATCCGATGTGGTGAAAGTGGCTAGATGTCCTTATTTACCTCTATTCATCGTGTTGTGACTTTGTTTTGTTCGCAGTGATTGAACAAAACAAACGTCACAACACGATGAATAGAGGTAAATAAGGACATCTAGCCGCTTTCACCACATCGGATTTTAATCAGATTGACCACACACGTTTGTACAGTCACACAATGTTTCGACCAGAATTGAAGTCATCTTCTTGCTAATCAGAGGATGTATGATCATAGCAAAGATGTCAGAATTACATGTACCAAGCGAAGACAACAGTACTTGATTTGGTATAGCATGTTTACAGGAGGCATCGTCTACCCTTGCAAGTCGATGGGAAAGCCAAAGTCAATTATTTACATGTCAGACAAACAGTTGAGTTTTAAATAATGATAAATCGATCACATGTCGAGTATTTTTTTTCAACTCTCCCAACTTTTGAGCGTAAATTTACATGAACTATTTTTCGAGGGATGACTTCATTTTGTAAAAGTAGTGCTACTTGTGCGCCTGTTGGATAACAAAATAAATCATTCGAAGTACATGAATAGATACAATAATAAAACCATTTCAATACTGATTTCAGTGATCAACAAATAACATGTTGTATGTAGCTTGAATTATAATAAGATGAAGTTGTTGTTGTTGTTGTTGTTTACGAAATTGTATCTAATATTATACTTCATAATGGTATGAGCCTCTGGTATGAGCCACACTGCCCCAGTTGATCATTATCACATGCAGTGTCCTAATCAGTAAACAGAGTCGTTGGATGTTGGATCCCATGGTGTTTATACTTTGAAAAGTTACCGACACTGATTATATTGTTTGTCTTTGCTTGAAACTTGTCTCATTCTTCATTGCCACAAGCAAGCAACCTCAACGCTGTTATTTCCAGAGTATATTTCTCCTTATAGTACAAGTGACCATAGGGAGAAATTTTAATGTGTACATGTATATTGTCACTAGGTATAATATGTATATTTCCCCTTACAGTGAAAGTGACCATAGGGAGAAATTTTAATGTGTATATTGTCACTAGATATATGTATATTTCCCCTTATAGCAAAAGTGACCATAGGGAGAAATTCTTCTGACAAACCATAGGAATTATTCACAAAAGAGTATTGCAGCCTGCCAGCTGAAAATGCAAGACTATCTGCTGACTGGATCTATCTGATGTCAGCACACCATGATTTTTGTTTTCTTAATACTTTGCTGTGTACCAAAAATTATTTTAACATGACCCTTCCCCCATTCTCCATTTGTAAAAAGTAACCCTCCTCTTTGTCCTATTTTGTAAAACATGACAATTGCATATACTGAAGGTTAACCAATCTTCCCATTATATGTATACATACAAATTAAAAGATTTTGACTCTGTATTAGAAAGTAATATTTGTACATGTAAATTTACCTCCCGTTATTGGCAAGATATTTTGTTCCATTTTATATAAGAGACAGGATTTATGGTTAAATGAAAACGGTCCTATCATCGAACTACAATCAGCCTTTAAGAAATAGCGAAGTGCAATAGATAATATATTTATTCTTAATACTATTATTACAGATTATTTAGCTAAACCCAAAGGAAGAATGTTTTGTGCGTAAGTTGATTTTGAAAAAGCCTTTGATAGGGTACAACACTATCTACTCTTCTATAAGTTATTCAAATCTGGTATGAAGGGAAATTACTTTCGTACTTTAATGTCAATGTATAGCAATGTTCTAGCTTGTGTTCGAACACCTCATGGTTTGACTAACTTCTTTCATTGTAATTGTGGCTTAAACAGGGGTCTGTTATATCCCCACTTTTATTTTGCTTTTTTGTAAATGACATCGAAAGAGAACTACAAACCGAAAAATCTGCCGGAGTCTATATTGCTGGCCTAAATTTGTGGCTATTACTATTTGTAGACCATCTGGTCTTAATGAGTGATACCGTCGTTGGGCTGCAAAGATTATTAAATAAATTGTCCATGTATTGTAAACGTTGGCTCCTAAATGTAAATCATGCCAAAACTAAAATTATTGTATTTAACAAGGTGGGATAATTAAGAAAACTGAGAAATGGTTCTTAGATGGGCACAAACTTGACGTTGTCCCTTTTTATAAATACCTCGGAATCATTATGTCGAGTAGTGGCAAATGGTATTTAGCTCAGAAAACCCTTGCACTTCAAGCCAGCAAAGCTATGTTTACTGTTCAAAACCAACTGGCTAAACTTGGAGACATACCAGTCAATGCCGCGCTTAAAGTTTTTGATGGAAAAATATCACAGATACTCAACTATGCAGCAGAGATTTGGGGTTTTCATAAAGAAACTGACATTGAACGTGTCCATAGTAAATTTCTACGTTACATATTGGGTTTAAATCGACATACGCCAAACTGTGCTTCCCTTCCTGAAACCGGTCGTTTACAATTAATTGTTACCAGACAAATCAAAATAATCAAGTATTGGTTTAAGTTGTTAAATTTGAAACCAGACCGCATCCTGTCTCTATGCTATAAGTATCAGTACGGAACGGCTGAAAATGATGTAAATTGTTGGGCCCTTGACGTCAAACACTTGTTATGTTGTTTTGGTTTTAGTGAAGTATGGCAGACACAGGGTGTTGGAAATGAAAATAGTTTTATCAATATATTCAAGGACAGGTGCAAGGATATCAATAGTCAACTAATACACAGTGAAATGTTAGAAACCTCTAAACTAGACATGTATTGTAATTTCAAATCTTTATTGACCTATCATATGAGATTTACCTAGACGTAGTGGACAAAAAAGTGTTCCGCTATGCACTCTGTCGCCTTCGTACGTCATCTCATCAGCTACAAATTGAAAACTGTAGATGGGAAAGAACAAAACCCCCTAGAAGTGATCGAGTGTGTCCTTTCTGTCAAAATGGAACAATTGAAGATGAATATCATTTTTGTCTGGTCTGTCCTACATATGATGACATACGAAGGAAGTACATTCCAGATTATTTCTTCGACCCACCTGCTCTACAAAATGTATTTAAGTTCTTAATACTATTATCAACAAAACATGAACATTTAATTAGACAACTCTCATGTTATGTTCACTTTGCTTTTCAGAAAAGAGCTGAAATGATTGAAAAATCTGGATGACGGTAAACAACTGTACAACTTTTGGTTTATAAAGTTTTGTACATAAAGGCCGGTGGCCTAATATTATACGAATAAAACATTTATTCATTCATACAAATTAAAGGATTATGACTGTATTAGAAAGCAATATTTGTACATGTAAAGTGACAAACAGTGAAAGACTAGCTAGTTACCTTTCTCTTATAACCACACACAATCTAGTTAGTATCTAAAACATGCTTTCCATGTTGTGCATACTCTGCCTGATCTGGTCACTTGTAAAAGTTCCTGATATCATTGTCATCATCATCATCATCGTCATCACCTTCACCTTCAGTATTGCCATTATCAGTGTCACTCATCTGACTCACTGGTACTACTTAATTAAGTCAGTACAAGTCTCACTGTCCGTGTTCTCTATTACATTCAAAACTAAATCACCACCACCACCACCACCACCACCACCATCATCAGCATCTACATCAGTATATGGTACGTCTCAATACTTCTTTTGCTGGCACTCATTAGAAGTTGATGTTTGTGTTGGAGTTGGCATGGAGGTACCTTGTTAATATTGGCTTAACGCTCTGTGCATACTATTCCTTTTACCTCCATGGAGTTGGCAATCCAGTTATACCTTTGTTGTTGTTGTTATTTAATATTAACACGTGTTCTTCTGATGGCGAGCCCTGTGACCTGGCAAACTTGTGCTGTTCACGAAGAATTCTGTCCAACTCTTCCTTCGAGTCTATTGTCTCACAGATACTATCAACTTTGTCATAACCAAGATATATCGGGACATCCATAACTTTATCTAAATTGTGCATTCGACGTTCGACATGTCGCGACACCATGTCTGATAGCAGGAGGGACGAAAAGCTTCAAAAGTTCAAGCGTCACTCGACTCTGAACTCCAGTATGGCACAAACAAATCACCAACAAACTAACAGAGTCAACAACAAAGGTCACTCTACGAGCGATATTCTTATAAAATCGGTAGCGATGTCATTTCCACAGTCACACACTGTGTTGTGTGTGTGACTGTGGAAATGACATCGCTACCGATTTTATAAGAATATCGCCAATCCCTATAATAACGTCATTGTTCTGTATTAGGACCGTCATAGACAAGAATAAAACCATTTAGGAAAGGAATAACAGTTTACAAGCGACTGTGGTTTTAGGGTACTGTATATTGTATATTGTTTTCGACAGAAAAGGGGCGCGCTTGTACTTGTGTATCAGTTTTACTATTGTATTGGCTACAAATTAAATAATTCAGGGTTGAGGCGAGTGGAGTTTGAGAAATGTCTATCTGTAAAATAACTAAAATAACACGGATTGTATACAATCCATGTTATTTTACAGATAGACATTTCTCAAACTATCTCGCTTGTCACCCGTTTATAGCGGATGACACGTGTCAGAGACCGGCGTTAGAATCTGGCATCGAACCATTCTGAATACTAAAATGGGGGGGGGGGGGGGCGGTGAACGAACTTACGCATATCGTAAGTACAGTACTAGCAGTAGTAGTACGAAACCGTCTAGAAACGGGACAACTACCGATTACCATATTTAACGATTTCGATATTACCGTATCACTTTCTTCTAACGATGTCTTTAGACCTTAAAAAGTACAAAGATTCCCCCCCCCCCCACATTTTGGAGAAAACTGATACTCAATCAATGAATTGTACGGTGTACGCCGGCGTACAGTTTGACGTTGTACTGAACGATAACAGCTGATAACAATTTGACGATTACCTATTGCGCTGACATTGATCATACCTAGTATTCAACCGAAATAGCTATAAACATCATTTGATTCAAAAATTAAACTAGAATTTTGAGGGAATGCTATTGATTTTCGAACAAATGCAAAATTCAACACCAAAATTTATTTACGGACGATACGATGGCGGCCAATGTACAACATATTATAATGTTGTTCAGGCCCCGGGGTCCAGACGATCGGGATTTCTTTTTTCAATCGTTCTCAAATCGAACAAGACTTTATTTCTGAGTGAAAAGTATTTTCGACTTACAGCTCATAAACAAATCCAGTGAAAAAATGTAAAAAACTTTATACTTTCAACAATTTTGTAAGTATACCGCGCAACTTAATTTTAAAACTTCGGACACCCGGCCCACCTGCCCCTTGCACTGTGCCCGCCATGTTGGATACGATACGAAACTCAGGTTTTAGACGCATCATAAATATATGTGACCGAAATAAAAGATAAATTGTTTTAATCAAGATTAAATTATATTCATTGGGCTTTGAAGGAAAAAATGTCCAAGATGCAAGGCTTCAAAACAAAGATATGCTTTATACTGTACAACTACTAGTACAAGGGGGCATCCAGTTTACAAGTTTCATTTTGAAGCGACGGACATTTTCTCAATCGATCTAGAATTAAATAACTTCATTTCTGCCAGAATATTTTCGTCACACAGCCAAACCATATACTTTTGTTTTGATAGTATTGGGGTTTGTATTTCAAAAAGAGGTTACGAAATATTGGCTTTGAAACAGTAAAATACTACATTACGAAGAATGAGGCAGTGGTGTTCAACAATGTCCGACCGACTGCAAACATGATTTGACTTCTGACTGAATAATCTTTTTAGCTTAGAACTATCATAATAAACTATCAAATTTCTCCAAAAAAGGGGAATTATACTTACAATTTTGGAATGATACTTACTGAAAAAGTTCTTCACTCAATCACTGTGGTCAGCCGAGCTCTGCACTCCACCACGGACTGAATCTGACGCGACAACTGTAAGTCACGTGACAATTTACGTTCGATGTAGCAAACAGAAGTTTTCAGCGCATTGTCAAATATATAACTTCCGAGGAGCAATTTTAGAAGGGCCCAATCACTATATATTTTGGTTTTTGGGCGTAAAAATTAACAATAATCCTCGAGACTTGGCGAATATGTCCGTTTGAGTCTCGGTAACATGTATGTGGAGAGATAATACAGATATTATATGAAAATTAAGATTTAAATTTTAAAAAACCTCACTTCCCCCCATGGTTGACTTTTTATGCATCGAACATATAAACTGTCGATTTTGGAGTCCCTGATATCACCAATTTAAATCAGTTCCTGTGGTTGAAACCTGATATATGAGATTGTATTATCATTCCCTGTTGTGTCAATCTTTAACACTTCAAGAGGCACATCGAAAAGTATTGAATCATAATCTCAAAACGTTAAGGGGAAACAAAATTTTCTCCCTAAAGATGATTTCCCCCTATGGTAGATTTTTTCCGCATGTATATTCCCCCTAATCCTCAGATAGGTACATATATATATATATATATATATATATATATATATATATATATATATATATATATATATATATATATGTAGTGCTATAAATACAAAGCCAGTATGTAGTAGTATGTAGTGCAAATTGTGTGTATGCTTGTAGTATGTAGTGATATGAATACAAAGTCGGTCTGGAGAGCTATGAATACAAAGACAGTATGTAGTAGTATGTAGTGCTATGAATACAAAGCCAGTATGTAGTAGTATGTAGTGATATGAATACAAATCCAGTGTGTAGTACGTAGTATGCAGTGAGATGATTACAACGCCACTGGGTATGGAGTAGTATGTAGTGTTATGAATACAAAGCCAGTATGAAGTAGTATGTAGTGCTATGAATACTAATCCAGTATGTGGTAGTGTGCACGTGTATAGTGATATGATTACAAAGCCAGTATGTTGTAGTATGTAGTGATATGAATACAAAGTCAGTATGTAGTAGTAAGTAGTGCTATGAATACAAAGCCATTATGTAGTAGTATGTATAGTCTATCAGCTAGCCCTCGGATGTTCTTCCGATAAAATACGACACACAGCCGAACAACGCTATCGAGGCCCTCACATGCGAACTTCGTTCGCTTATAGTTATAGCATCGAAAGAAAGCCCGAACGTCTAGCAGCAAGACTATAGTATGTAGTGCTATGAATACAAATCCAGTATGTAGTAGTAGTATGCAGTGCTATGAATACAAAGCCAGTATGTAGTAGTATGTAGTGATATGAATACAAAGCCAGTATGTAGTAGTATATGTAGTGCTATGAATACAAAGCCAGTATGTAGTAGTATGTAGTGCAAATTGTGTGTATGCTTATATAGTGAGGGTCTATAGTGTATGCCAGTCTTTATTCCGAAGGCCGTTGAATTGATTACTGTTAAAGTTAGTGCAGTGTAACTATTATGGAGTGTGCAGAAAATTCAGATGTGCAATAAATTGTGATATGTAAGAATGTTTGGTACTTTTCAATCTCCATATCTCGGAGTGATTTACTACAGTATCTTTCCTTCATAACAGTTTAGTATGTATACTAATATTAGTGTAGTTCACCTATTATGTTTGTTGAGTCAGGAGTCACGAGAATTGTGAGGTCACCATTGTCACCTTCAGAATGGATTTCTGCCCTCACACTTTGATGTTGTGTAAAAATTCATTAATATTCATAAAGCGGGGACTGAGAAGGGGAATCCCCTATACGTTTACCTCATTGTGGTGACTCACTGGCGTTTGAACACCAATTGAAAATAGAAACATTCCCTATCTGTGCATTTCACACATATCGGTTACACGCTAAGGCTTATCAGACTAATAACAAACAGTGCATAACATTGATTGAACCCATGTCAACTTCGACAATGACATGTTTGTGAGGGATTGGTTTATAAAAGAGGGAAAGACGCACCAGAAGTCTGTTACCAAGCAAGCAAGCTACTACTTAGTCTTGCTGCTAGACGTTCGGGCTTTCTTTCGATGCTATAACTAAAAGCGAACGAAGTTCGCATGTGAGGGCCTGCCCGAACAGTCTAGCGAATGTCATTTTCAGACCGGACATTCCATTGAGATTACGATAAGCGGTGGGTTGGGCCATATATGCATATATATACTTTAATATATTCAATCTCTGCATGCAGGTGTTGACAAACACATTTATGTCTTACTATGTCTTATCAGTTTATGGTAATTGTGTTTGGTGAGTGTGTAGACGTTGTCATTCACACATTTTAGTTAACGCATTGGTGGTTATTTTTACGAGCCCCTCCTTAAGATGAATATGCATAAAAATGTAGCTATTGTCCTCTGTTTGTGCTTGTCGCTAATACGGTTCTCTGATTGGCAGTTATTTATATCCTGATGACATTCGCTAGACCTCGGATGTTCCATCCTCGATAGCGTTGTTCGGCTGTGTGTCGTATTTTATTGGAAGAACATCCGAGGGCTAGCTGATAGACTAGCTACTACTGAACTTTATTCAAGTATAACTAATATTTACATAGGTAAATTATTGAAACTGTAATGTTTCAAAATGAATCATTGATTAAACTACTCTGATAAGCTAGGCATGTTGACCTTATTTGTTCATCTAGTCGAGTAAACAATATTGCATATGTGCCACCTTGATAGTATCCATGGTGATTGTCCAAGAGACTAAACAGTACAGTACAACTCGATTTTTACACAGCTACACACATGCGAAAAAGGAATTACAACTTCCTATATACGACTTATGTTCACGTGTTCACCAATAAACAACATCTCTTTGCCCTCGGGTATCTAAAATACACCTGTAGCCGTGAGCGTCTTTGCATGCGCTGAGCACTGTATAAGACCCGGATGTTGTCAGCAAGTCTACCTCTGCCTGAAGATTCTTAAAATCGGCAAAGTGTATATACTTTTGAGTATATCTTTTTTTAAGTTGCGTCTGTGGTGTTATCTATTTTAGTCAAGATGTTACTTAATTATGTCGTCGATCGTAAGATGTTGTGTATTTGGGGTTTGATTTTGTGGTTTTTGAATTGTTGTGGTTTCACTAGAATCCTTTGGCTTAAAGTTGTAAAATTGTTAAAAATTGCCATTTTTTTCAATATTTAGAAATCAAATTTTGCCTTTGGTAACATATTCTATGCACTAAGTCACATCGATTCTTCATTGACTTGGTTGATGTTGATTGCTGGGAAAATTGTAATTTAAAAAAATATATATATATAATATATATATTTTTTTGTGTACGTACACCAATGTTTATGGTCAAAAGATGTGTACTTGATGTGTGACGTCACAGAGTGTGATGTATCATTCGTACATGCGCACAATATTGTTGCTAATAGACAACATGGTGTCGAACATGATCAATGTCACAGGTAATGTGGAACTGCTCCATTCCGCTAGTAAAAACAAGTGGGAGAAAAGAAATGAGGCCAAAATCAACATTTTTAGTGAAATACACCGATAGAATGCAGTCAAAGAAGAAACTGGTCTGACAAAACACGTGGACGTTGCAAGATTGCTGTTAGATAGGCGAGTCTAAAATCAGTACATGATAACAGTACCGTAATAGCAGGATTTTTATGAAGTGAATTTGTGCGATATCAGAACTAAAGTATTTTTCACTCTTAAATATGTATTTGCCTAAACACATCTATATTATCAACATTTTACTGTATTCTGATAACAAATACTCCACGGCATATCTGGAGAACCTCGTCCCTATGAACACCAGCCCCAACCACGTCACGACAACTAACGTGACCCAGCAGTGAATTGTAATAATAATCAGACTATGTAGTCATGCAAGTAAACTCAGGGCAGTTTGATATATTGTGGAATTTTGCTGGAAATAAAAAACATGCCCACATGGCTTTCTTATAGCGATAATCTTGACGACATTATCTTATACATTTATGATTACATGTACGCGAACCGGGATGTGATGATGCACTGCAGCCTAAAAATGGAAAATGTTACCATATGATCGCACGTCAAGTATCGAAGTCTATGCATTCGGAGAGGGGTGTGTGTGTCAAACTATTTAGCGAGATGGGCGTTTGCTTACGTTCGTTCCATAAATATTTGTAATAGATTTCCCGAGTGGAGCCACTTTCTCCTGATAACGATCGGTACTATTGTCAAAATGAACGCATGTCACGAACGAGAAGCACAGTAAGGTCTGTCATGCATTATCGTTGTTCAATGTATCCATCGTCGTATTTCATTGCATGCCCCTGAATAAATACCATCGCCAGTCGCACATTGAGCAGTTTATATAGTTCCAAATATCAAATATACTTATAGATATTACAGATACAACCACCGTGACTTGTGATTCCTCTGTGGCTGTGACAACGATTTCGACATGTACAATGTATTGTTTTCACTACAGGTGATTGACGATGTACGGTAACTTCCGTTGGTTTTATTTTCAATTCTGGGGCGAAAATCAATAGCTAGAAAGTAGCACGAAAGTAATAAAAAGTGACAATGTGACACTTCTGTACGTCATGTAAAATGAACTTTCCGATACAACCAGAAACTATATACAACAATTGCACAATAATTATAGCTTTCAACTTTCAAGGATAACAAACATAGCTCTACGTTTGCCTATGCTACGGAAGGCAGATACTTCGAACATGTCCATAACCACGATCACGAAACCATCGAAAATTTTCCTAACCTTGCCCTTGATAGTGATCACAAATAAAGACAATACAAGTGACAAAAGTATGTGGATGTACTAAATCAAAGTATCCTCCGACTTGGCTAAAGTTCACCCGGGAAACTTTCTCATGTTTATTCATGACACTTATCTACATCGCAGCCATGATAGTGAAGTCGCGTCCCAAATTCTCACGTGATCTCGTCTCTTAAATGACGTGGCAATTTGTGCGGTAATGGCGGGAGGTTCAAAACATTTTGTTTACGATCGAATTATTCTCTAAAGTCGTTAGTCATTACAAGGGTCAATTTGACTTGCATCCGTGGACGAGGCAATTGATTACATGGTAAAGGTTGGTTCTACACGATCTTTTACAGTATTTGAAATATTGAAAAAATGGCAATTTTAAACAATTTTACAACTTTAAGAATGATGTCGGCATTCTATAACTAACCCATTACGCACATGCGCACATGCGTCATTATTTGTACACACGTTTCATTCATCTGGCTAGTCAAGTCGCATATTCTCGATCTCTCAAAAAGAACTCAGACTAACTATTTCTTCATTTCATCTCATTTTATTGTATATTCTATATCATTTGTATATTATTGCAACTTATTCACTGTTGGAAGACGAGCTCCCTATTATATGGATAGGGTTGTTAGTAAACAATTGATATCTTCAGTGGCCGATCGAATACCTGGATCCCTTGCAATTTGCATATAAATCTGGAAGGGGAACGGAAGATGCTACTCTCACACTACTTAATACGGTAGTTAACCATTTACAACTTCCTAAAACACATGTTCGTATCTTTTAATTCATTTTATTTTCACCAAAAAGGATGACAGAACTTAGACTGGGAAAGTGTACATGACAAAAACATAATTTAATATTGCATGGTCGTCCTCCCTGGTGAGGGCCATGGAAATAGTTCAGTGGAACTAGTCTTAATCCAATGGCCCAGACACACAACAAATAAACTACAAAACAGAAAATAAAATAAAACAAAAAACATATCTGAAAACAAGTTTTCTGTTTTCTATATACACTAAGTTACATACAAACCCTCAAAAAAAACGAAACAAAAACAAAACAAACAAGCCCTTATGTCTTAGATACGATGTGATTTCTTAGTTCCTATTTGAATGATTTTCTTGAATTTATACATTTGAGGGATGGCGGTAATGAGTTCCAGTGCTTAGTTATGGCGTATTGGAAGTTGTGTTGAGTAATTCTTAAACGGGTTAGTGGTATACGGAAATTACCCTGATATGCTTGACGTGTTGAATATGTTGTTACGGGATACTGGAAGTATGTCTCTATATCGTGGGGGTAGTGGTTATTCATCAGGTCAAAGGCAAATATACAGGAGTAGAATTCACATAGTTGAAAGATGTTAAGAATGTCAAGTTTTCGGAATAGTGGTGCGGAGTGAGCATGGAAGTCAGAGAAAGTTATAAGACGAACGAGTTTCTTTTGAAGACGGAAAAGTGGATCCAGAATAGTTAAGTAAGTGTTGCCCCAGATTTCTATGCAATATGTTAAGTGTGGTAAAATGAATGTGTTGTAAATGGTAATTAGTATTGACTTGGGAACAAAATATCTAATTCTTGAAATGATTCCGATCTTTGGGATTACAACTTTTAGTACGTTGTTAATATGACAATTCCAAGAAAGTGAAGAAATCAATACTTACACCAAGATAACTGGTTGTGGAAACTCTCTCTATTTGTGTGTTATTGACAGAGATACTACCTTGCAAAGTTATTTGACGTTGAGGCGTACTTATTAGCATGAAATTAGTTTTCTCTTCATTTACTGTAAGTTTGTTAGCCAAACACCAAGTAACTACCTTAATGTCAAGATTTATAGCATTCATGTGAGTTGATCTGAATAAATTTGTGTCATCTGCGAATAACCTAAATTTAAAGTAGTCTGTAGAATTGCTTATCTTGTTCACTGATTTCAGTTCTGTTTTCAATACATTGCAAACTTATATTTTATAAACTAAATTTCACTGAAAACACTAACTGTATTGTTAAGAAGGTCATGCAGCGTATGTTTTTACTGGGGAGGCTACGGAGTTTTGACGTTAGTGAAAATGGTCTTGAAAATGTATACAAGAATTTTATAGAAAGTATGCTAAGTTCTAACATTTCAGTATGGTATGGCAACTTGACTGGTAAAAATAAAATTATATTATATCATGCTACTATGCGCCATTCTGATTGGATAATAACTGTGGTAAAATCCCATTTTACCACGGCTGGCAGTGGTAAAATGGGCCCCTAAACTAGCATATGAATAGTACATACAAGCTGAATGTGTTCGTTCTTATACCAATAAGTTAACACTTCCCCAGAGTAAAGGTGTGTCAGGTATCCTGTACAATAGTTTGGGTTACAGTAGTCCAAATAATTCCACTGATGACCTTGCGATCGAAAGCAACGATCGATCAGTGGCTTCAACATCACTGATAAGGTACAAGTTCTCCCAATGCAACGAGCCGTCTCAGCGTCCTACTCTCGTTACGCGTTGAATCAAGCAACACCGATTCAACTTTTAACCATCACTGCATCAGTCAAGGTGCGTCAGGATTATTTCGAAACTGTACATTTTCAGGTTCGGTCAATGTTCAATTTGTTACCCATTAAATTAAAGTAGACTGTGTAACGTCGCGTCTCTAATTTACTGTCTCGCGCTTTCTCGATTCAACGCCGAGACATCTATTTTTAGCAGTGTACAAGATAGTATTGTTCTTATGAAAATATCCAAACAAAATTGTTACTTTCTTTGACCTCTTGCCCCGTTTTCTTTGTTGCTAGTTTTCAACGCGTTTTCGTTATGCATTATATGATGTAAATAAAGTAATTTATCAATGCAATGCAATGCATTGCAATGCAGTGTATGGTTGTGTTCATGCAGTGTGTGTGGGGGCTACATGAACGTATCCACTCATTAAAATATGCTCGTTCCCGACGATCTATTACCGACGATCTTTTTCTGTACGTGCGAATTCGCCTTTTCGGGCATATAAATAACCACAGAATCACATTTAGAAGAAATATACACACATTTTGATATAATATAATAGCAATAACTCCCGCCGAAGGCGGGTATACACTCGAATTTGGTACAATTCGCTCCATATAGCACTCGCCATTCGGCTCGTGCTATATGTCGCGAATTGTACCAAAATCTCGTGTATACCCGCCTTCGGCAGGGGTTATTGCTTAAATAAATATGGCTAGGAAAATAATTGGTAAGAAATAGTCAGCTCTATGACCTCTACAAACTCTCCGTCCGCAGGAAAGCCCAAGTAATTGTTAGTGATACCTGACATCCTTTGTACTCGCAGTTTGATTTAATACCTTCTGGAAGACGATATAGAGTACCTTTAACTCGTAAGATTTTTTAAAAATCATTTTAACCACGTGCAATAACCACACTGAACTCAGACCTGTGATTTAAGCTTCTGACAATTTCTTAAAGATCTAGGATATTTTTCTAGAAGATTGTAACTGATTTCTATCGCTACTACTGTGTTTACGTTACTGTAATTATTTATACTGTATATATGTCATTTAATATGCATTTTATATTTTGGTGAAGTGAAAGGAAAACTTCCGTAAATTGACAATAAAGTTCTATTCTATTCTATTCTATTCTATTCTATTCTATTCTATTCTATCCTATTCTATCCTATTCTATTATATTCTATAAGAAATACAGAAATGGGTTTCTGCCGAGTTAACATGCAGCCACATCCGTTACAAAATAGAAATGTGTCTCGGTAATTGTCAATTGAACTTTAAATATTGCGCACTAATTACTAGCTTGTAACATCAGTAAGTTGCCGTCCTGAAAATTCCTGCGATGCCTGTACAAGTTGCCAATACGATTGAACGATCGGCTCATCACATAACCACTCGTTGACAAGATCACGTGCCGTTACCTATGTAGTAGACTGTAGTGTTGTATATATTTTTGTACGATGAATCTCATCGTGTGTAAACAGTGAACACGTCTACAATTTGGAATCAGGGGATCCTCAAAGCTGTGTAGGATGTTTAAAAACCGAGAGTTGCAGGTACAAATAAATGAGGTAACATCTACAGTAAGTGTAACGCCTTGCTTGGGATGTGGGCTTATCATCCAAGTCGCAGTTCTGATGACTAAACAAACGGAAAAAAAGTCTCTTGAATTCAGGAACTTGTGTTTTGGTGTTGGTGAATAATTAAACCATGTTTTTGTAGCATTCAAGTGGTTGTTTTTGTCATTTATTGTACATTACTCCCTGGCCAGGTGGGTTACTTGGCAATACATTTAATTTAGAACAACATGCATCTCTCGCCATGAGTGTTTGCTATTGGTATAAGGCAGCTCTTATCATGGGTGTAAACACCACATGGAAATGTCGCATATTTGAATAATTCTGAGGGACACACAATCTAACGCTTTCTTGACGGCAGTTTGCAGGAGCATTGTCCCATTTTGAAAGATTTTTTACGTTCTATGAAACAAACTGATTGATTTTCAACTAATATGTGTATCAAGTTACCATCCTACGACATTCACAAACAATTCGTGCATGATTTATGACCTGTGTGTTTCTCGGAGTACAGAAAAAATGCTGAAAACAAGAGCCCGAAGCTAGTGCTCCGTACAACAGATCGAATTTCCCGTATTTGCATGAATTACCCAGAATCCTTTTTATGTACGACAGTTTCGTAAGCATTATAGGCACTCAGTTCTTGTACAACAGGCAGTGGTTGCCAGGGCGACCTACACTGGGGTTTTCTACCACAGTAGTAGTTTACCTTCCAATATGGGGCCAGATCAATAGTTCAATGTAGGATAAAACACTTAATTCCTCAGAGCTCCCCCCCCCCGTTATAAATTGACCTATATTGAAAATTGTTTCAGACAGCAAAATAAACTTCAAATAAGTATTTAGTAGTATGAAGTGCTATTGAAATAAAGCCAGTATGTAGTAGTATGTAGTGCTATGAATACAAAGCCAGTATATGTAGTAGTATGTAGTGCTATGAATACAAAGCCAGTATGAAGTAGTATGTACTGCTATAAATACAAAGCCAGTATATGTAGTAGTATGTATACACTATAGTGCTATGAATACAAAGCTAGTATATGTAGTAGTGTGTAGTGCTATGAATATAAAGCCAGTATGTAGTAGTGTGTAGTGCTATGAATACAAAGCCGGTATGTAGTAGTATGCAGTGCTATGAATACAAAGCCAGTATGTAGTAGTATGTAGTGATATGAATACAAAGCCAGTATGTAGTAGTATGTAGTGATATGAATACAAAGCCAGTATGTAGTAGTATGTAGTGATATGAATACAAAGCCAGTATGTAGTAGTATGTAGTGCTATGAATACAAAGCCAGTATGTAGTAGTATGTAGTGCTATGAATACAAAGCCAGTATGTAGTAGTATGTAGTGATATGAATACAAAGCCAGTATGTAGTAGTATGTAGTGCTATGAATACAAAGCCAGTATGTAGTAGTATGTAGTGCTATGAATACAAAGCCAGTATGTAGTAGTATGTAGTGATATGAATTCAAAGCCAGTATGTAGTAGTGTGTAGTACTATGAATACAAAGCCAGTATGTAGTAGTATATGTAGTGCTATGAATAGAAATCCGGTATGTAGTAGTATGTAGTGCTATGAATACAAAGCCAGTATGTAGTAGTATGTAGTGCTATGAATTCAAAGCCAGTATGTAGTAGTGTGTAGTACTATGAATACACAGCCAGTATGTAGTAGTATATGTAGTGCTATGAATAGAAATCCGGTATGTAGTAGTGTGTAGTGCTATGAATACAAAGCCAGTATGTAGTAGTGTGTAGTGCTATGAATACAAAGCCAGTATGTAGTATGTAGTGCTATGAATACAAAGCCAGTATGTAGTAGTATGTAGTACTATGAATACAAAGCCAGTGTGTAGTTATATGTATTGCTATACATACAAAGCCAGTATGTAATAGTATGTAGTGCTATGAAGGCCAAGCCAGTATGTAGCAGTATGCAGTGATATGAATCACTACAAAGCCAGTATGTAGTTATATGTATTGCTATGAATACAAAGCCAATATGTAGTAGTATGTAGTGTTATGAATACAAAGCCAGTGTGTAGTTATATGTATTGCTATGAATACAAAGCCAGTATGTAGTAGTATGTAGTGCCATGGTGTATGTCAGTCTTTATTCCGAAGGCCGTTGAATTGATTGCTGCAGTCCTAAATTTAGTGCAGTGTAACTATTATGTGCAGAAAATTCAGATGTGCAATAAATTGTGATATGTAAGAATGTTTGGTACTTTTCAATCTCCATATCTCGGAGTGATTTACTACATTATCTTTTCTTCATGATAGTTTAGTATGTATACTAATATTAGTAGTTCAACTATTATGTTTGTTGAGTCAGGAGTCAGGAGTCGCCATAGTCACCTTCAGAAGGGATTTCTGCCCTCACACTTTGATGTTGTGTGAAAACTCATTAATATTCATAACGCGGGGTCTGAGAAGGGGAATCCCCTATACGTTTACCTCATTAATGGTGGAACTCTTGGTGCCTGTCACCCTATTTTGCACATGACTGGTTGTATCTTTTGGAGGTGGAGAACTTGTGGTGACTCACTGGTGTTTGAACACCAATTGAAAATAGAAACATTCCCTATCTGTGTTGTTCGCACATATCGGTTACACGCTAAGGCTTATCAGACTAATAACAAAAAGTGCATAACATTGATTGAACCCATGTCAACTTCGACAATGACATGTTTGTGAGGGATTGGTTTATAAAAGAGGGAAAGACGCACCAGAAGTCTGTTACCAAGCTAGCCAGCTACTACTGAACTTTATTCAACTATAACTAATATTTACATAGGTAAATTATTGAAACTGTAATGTTTCAAAATGAATCATTGATTAAACTACTCTGATAAGCTAGGCATGTAGACCTTATTTGTTCATCTAGACGAGTAAACAATATTGCATATGTGCCACCTTAATAGTATCCATGGTGATATAGGAATTGTCCAAGAGACTAAACAGTACAGGACAACTCGAGTTTTACACAGCTACACACATGCTTAACAGGAATTACGGTTTTATGTTCACGTGTTTACCAATAAACAACATCTCTTGGCCCTTGGATATCTCAAATACACCTGTAGCCGTGAGCGTCTTTGCATGCTGGTAACGTCAGTAAGTTGCCGTCCTGAAAATTCCTGCGATGCCTGTAAAAGTTGCCAATACGATTGAACGATCGGCTCATCACACAACCACTCGTTGACAAGATCACGTACCGTTATGTATGTAGTAGACTGTAGTGTTGTATATATTTGTGTACGATGAATCTTATCGTGTGTAAACAGTGAACACGTCTACAATTTGGCATCAGGTGATCCTCCAAGCTCTATAGGATGTTTAAAAATCGAGAGTTGCAGGTACAAGTAAATGAGGTAAAATCTACAGTAAGTGTAATGCCTTGCATGGGATGTAGGCTTATCATCGGAGTCGCAGTTGACGTGTGTGTCCTTCAACTACATAGTTCTGATGACCCAACAAACGGAGAAAAAAAGTCTCTTGAATTCAGGAACTTGTGTTTTGGTGTTGGTGAATAATTAAACCATGTTTTTGTAGCATTCAAGTGGTTGTTTTTGTCATTTATTGTACATTACTCCCTGGCCAGGTGGGTTACTTGGCAATACATTTATTTTAGAACAACATGCATCTCTCGCCATGAGTGTTTGCTATTGGTATAAGGCAGCTCTTATCATGGGTGTAAACACCACATGGAAATGTCGCATATTTGAATAATTCTGAGGGACACACAATCTAACGCTTTCTTGACGGCAGTTTGCAGGCGCATTTGTCCCATTTTGAAAGTTTTGTTTACGTTCTATGAAACAAACTGATTGATTTTCAACTAATATGTGTATCAAGTTACCATCCTACGACATTCACAAACAATTCGTGCATGATTTATGACCTGTGTGTTTCTCGGAGTACAGAAAAAATGCTGAAAACAAGAGCCCGAAGCTAGTGCTCCGTACAACAGATCGAATTTCCCGTATTTGCATGAATTACCCAGAATCCTTTTTATGTACGACAGTTTCGTAAGCATTATAGGCACTCAGTTCTTGTACAACAGGCAGTGGTTGCCAGGGCGACCTACACTGGGGTTTTCTACCACAGTAGTAGTTTACCTTCCAATATGGGGCCAGATCAATAGTTCAATGTAGGATAAAACACTTAATTCCTCAGAGCTCCCCCCCCGTAATAAATTGACCGATATTGAAAATTGTTTCAGACAGCAAAATAAACTTCAAATAAGTATTTAGTAGTATGAAGTGCTATTGAAATAAAGCCAGTATGTAGTAGTATGTAGTGCTATGAATACAAGGCCAGTATGTAGTAGTATGTAGTGCTATGAATACAAAGCCAGTGTGTAGTAGTATGTAGTGCTATGAATACAAAGCCAGTATATGTAGTAGTATGTAGTGCTATGAATACAAAGCCAGTATGAAGTAGTATGTACTGCTATAAATACAAAGCCAGTATATGTAGTAGTATGTATACACTATAGTGCTATGAATACAAAGCTAGTATATGTAGTAGTGTGTAGTGCTATGAATATAAAGCCAGTATGTAGTAGTGTGTAGTGCTATGAATACAAAGCCGGTATGTAGTAGTATGCAGTGCTATGAATACAAAGCCAGTATGTAGTAGTATGTAGTGATATGAATACAAAGCCAGTATGTAGTAGTATGTAGTGATATGAATACAAAGCCAGTATGTAGTAGTATGTAGTGCTATGAATACAAAGCCGGTATGTAGTAGTATGTAGTGCTATGAATTGAAAGCCAGTATGTAGTAGTATGTAGTGCTATGAATTCAAAGCCAGTATGTAGTAGTATGTAGTGCTATGAATTCAAAGCCAGTATGTAGTAGTGTGTAGTACTATGAATACACAGCCAGTATGTAGTAGTATATGTAGTGCTATGAATAGAAATCCGGTATGTAGTAGTGTGTAGTGCTATGAATACAAAGCCAGTATGTAGTAGTGTGTAGTGCTATGAATACAAAGCCAGTATGTAGTATGTAGTGCTATGAATACAAAGCCAGTATGTAGTAGTATGTAGTACTATGAATACAAAGCCAGTGTGTAGTTATATGTATTGCTATACATACAAAGCCAGTATGTAATAGTATGTAGTGCTATGAAGGCCAAGCCAGTATGTAGCAGTATGCAGTGATATGAATCACTACAAAGCCAGTATGTAGTTATATGTATTGCTATGAATACAAAGCCAATATGTAGTAGTATGTAGTGTTATGAATACAAAGCCAGTGTGTAGTTATATGTATTGCTATGAATACAAAGCCAGTATGTAGTAGTATGTAGTGCCATGGTGTATGTCAGTCTTTATTCCGAAGGCCGTTGAATTGATTGCTGCAGTCCTAAATTTAGTGCAGTGTAACTATTATGTGCAGAAAATTCAGATGTGCAATAAATTGTGATATGTAAGAATGTTTGGTACTTTTCAATCTCCATATCTCGGAGTGATTTACTACATTATCTTTTCTTCATGATAGTTTAGTATGTATACTAATATTAGTAGTTCAACTATTATGTTTGTTGAGTCAGGAGTCAGGAGTCGCCATAGTCACCTTCAGAAGGGATTTCTGCCCTCACACTTTGATGTTGTGTGAAAACTCATTAATATTCATAACGCGGGGTCTGAGAAGGGGAATCCCCTATACGTTTACCTCATTAATGGTGGAACTCTTGGTGCCTGTCACCCTATTTTGCACATGACTGGTTGTATCTTTTGGAGGTGGAGAACTTGTGGTGACTCACTGGTGTTTGAACACCAATTGAAAATAGAAACATTCCCTATCTGTGTTGTTCGCACATATCGGTTACACGCTAAGGCTTATCAGACTAATAACAAAAAGTGCATAACATTGATTGAACCCATGTCAACTTCGACAATGACATGTTTGTGAGGGATTGGTTTATAAAAGAGGGAAAGACGCACCAGAAGTCTGTTACCAAGCAAGCCAGCTACTACTGAACTTTATTCAACTATAACTAATATTTACATAGGTAAATTATTGAAACTGTAATGTTTCAAAATGAATCATTGATTAAACTACTCTGATAAGCTAGGCATGTAGACCTTATTTGTTCATCTAGACGAGTAAACAATATTGCATATGTGCCACCTTAATAGTATCCATGGTGATATAGGAATTGTCCAAGAGACTAAACAGTACAGGACAACTCGAGTTTTACACAGCTACACACATGCTTAACAGGAATTACGGTTTTATGTTCACGTGTTTACCAATAAACAACATCTCTTGGCCCTTGGATATCTCAAATACACCTGTAGCCGTGAGCGTCTTTGCATGCTGGTAACGTCAGTAAGTTGCCGTCCTGAAAATTCCTGCGATGCCTGTAAAAGTTGCCAATACGATTGAACGATCGGCTCATCACACAACCACTCGTTGACAAGATCACGTGCCGTTATGTATGTAGTAGACTGTAGTGTTGTATATATTTGTGTACGATGAATCTTATCGTGTGTAAACAGTGAACACGTCTACAATTTGGCATCAGGTGATCCTCCAAGCTCTATAGGATGTTTAAAAATCGAGAGTTGCAGGTACAAGTAAATGAGGTAAAATCTACAGTAAGTGTAATGCCTTGCATGGGATGTAGGCTTATCATCGGAGTCGCAGTTGACGTGTGTGTCCTTCAACTACATAGTTCTGATGACCCAACAAACGGAGAAAAAAAGTCTCTTGAATTCAGGAACTTGTGTTTTGGTGTTGGTGAATAATTAAACCATGTTTTTGTAGCATTCAAGTGGTTGTTTTTGTCATTTATTGTACATTACTCCCTGGCCAGGTGGGTTACTTGGCAATACATTTATTTTAGAACAACATGCATCTCTCGCCATGAGTGTTTGCTATTGGTATAAGGCAGCTCTTATCATGGGTGTAAACACCACATGGAAATGTCGCATATTTGAATAATTCTGAGGGACACACAATCTAACGCTTTCTTGACGGCAGTTTGCAGGAGCATTGTCCCATTTTGAAAGATTTTTTACGTTCTATGAAACAAACTGATTGATTTTCAACTAATATGTGTATCAAGTTACCATCCTACGACATTCACAAACAATTCGTGCATGATTTATGACCTGTGTGTTTCTCGGAGTACAGAAAAAATGCTGAAAACAAGAGCCCGAAGCTAGTGCTCCGTACAACAGATCGAATTTCCCGTATTTGCATGAATTACCCAGAATCCTTTTTATGTACGACAGTTTCGTAAGCATTATAGGCACTCAGTTCTTGTACAACAGGCAGTGGTTGCCAGGGCGACCTACACTGGGGTTTTCTACCACAGTAGTAGTTTACCTTCCAATATGGGGCCAGATCAATAGTTCAATGTAGGATAAAACACTTAATTCCTCAGAGCTCCCCCCCCCCGTAATAAATTGACCGATATTGAAAATTGTTTCAGACAGCAAAATAAACTTCAAATAAGTATTTAGTAGTATGAAGTGCTATTGAAATAAAGCCAGTATGTAGTAGTATGTAGTGCTATGAATACAAGGCCAGTATGTAGTAGCATGTAGTGCTATGAATACAAAGCCAGTGTGTAGTAGTATGTAGTGCTATGAATACAAAGCCAGTATATGTAGTAGTATGTAGTGCTATGAATACAAAGCCAGTATGAAGTAGTATGTACTGCTATAAATACAAAGCCAGTATATGTAGTAGTATGTACACTATAGTGCTATGAATACAAAGCTAGTATATGTAGTAGTGTGTAGTGCTATGAATATAAAGCCAGTATGTAGTAGTGTGTAGTGCTATGAATACAAAGCCGGTATGTAGTAGTATGCAGTGCTATGAATACAAAGCCAGTATGTAGTAGTATGTAGTGCTATGAATTCAAAGCCAGTATGTAGTAGTATATGTAGTGCTATGAATAGAAATCCGGTATGTAGTAGTGTGTAGTGCTATGAATACAAAGCCAGTATGTAGTAGTGTGTAGTGCTATGAATACAAAGCCAGTATGTAGTATGTAGTGCTATGAATACAAAGCCAGTATGTAGTAGTATGTAGTACTATGAATACAAAGCCAGTGTGTAGTTATATGTATTGCTATACATACAAAGCCAGTATGTAATAGTATGTAGTGCTATGAAGGCCAAGCCAGTATGTAGCAGTATGCAGTGATATGAATCACTACAAAGCCAGTATGTAGTTATATGTATTGCTATGAATACAAAGCCAATATGTAGTAGTATGTAGTGTTATGAATACAAAGCCAGTGTGTAGTTATATGTATTGCTATGAATACAAAGCCAGTATGTAGTAGTATGTAGTGCCATGGTGTATGTCAGTCTTTATTCCGAAGGCCGTTGAATTGATTTCTGCAGTCCTAAATTTAGTGCAGTGTAACTATTATGTGCAGAAAATTCAGATGTGCAATAAATTGTGATATGTAAGAATGTTTGGTACTTTTCAATCTCCATATCTCGGAGTGATTTACTACATTATCTTTTCTTCATGATAGTTTAGTATGTATACTAATATTAGTAGTTCAACTATTATGTTTGTTGAGTCAGGAGTCAGGAGTCGCCATAGTCACCTTCAGAAGGGATTTCTGCCCTCACACTTTGATGTTGTGTGAAAACTCATTAATATTCATAACGCGGGGTCTGAGAAGGGGAATCCCCTATACGTTTACCTCATTAATGGTGGAACTCTTGGTGCCTGTCACCCTATTTTGCACATGACTGGTTGTATCTTTTGGAGGTGGAGAACTTGTGGTGACTCACTGGTGTTTGAACACCAATTGAAAATAGAAACATTCCCTATCTGTGTTGTTCGCACATATCGGTTACACGCTAAGGCTTATCAGACTAATAACAAAAAGTGCATAACATTGATTGAACCCATGTCAACTTCGACAATGACATGTTTGTGAGGGATTGGTTTATAAAAGAGGGAAAGACGCACCAGAAGTCTGTTACCAAGCAAGCCAGCTACTACTGAACTTTATTCAACTATAACTAATATTTACATAGGTAAATTATTGAAACTGTAATGTTTCAAAATGAATCATTGATTAAACTACTCTGATAAGCTAGGCATGTAGACCTTATTTGTTCATCTAGACGAGTAAACAATATTGCATATGTGCCACCTTAATAGTATCCATGGTGATATAGGAATTGTCCAAGAGACTAAACAGTACAGGACAACTCGAGTTTTACACAGCTACACACATGCTTAACAGGAATTACGGTTTTATGTTCACGTGTTTACCAATAAACAACATCTCTTGGCCCTTGGATATCTCAAATACACCTGTAGCCGTGAGCGTCTTTGCATGCTGGTAACGTCAGTAAGTTGCCGTCCTGAAAATTCCTGCGATGCCTGTAAAAGTTGCCAATACGATTGAACGATCGGCTCATCACACAACCACTCGTTGACAAGATCACGTGCCGTTACGTATGTAGTAGACTGTAATAAAAATAATAATACATTAATTTTAGAACAACATGCATTTCTCGCCATGAGTGTTTGCTATTGGTATGCTATATATCATAAGTGGGAGAAGGCAGCTCTTATCATGGGAGGAAACACCACATGGAAATGTCGCATATTTGAATAATTCTGAGGGACACAAAATCTAACGCTTTATTGACGGCCGTTTGCAGGCGCATTTGTCCCATTTTGAAAGTTTTGTTTACGTTCTATGAAACAAACTGATTGATTTTCAACTAATATGTGTATCAAGTTACCATCCTACGACATTCACAAACAATTCGTGCATGATTTATGACCTGTGTGTTTCTCGGAGTACAGAAAAAATGCTGAAAACAAGAGCCAGAAGCTAGTGCTCCGTACAACAGATCGAATTTCGCGTATTTGCATAGATTACCCAGTATCCTCTTTATATGCGACAGTTTCGTAAGCATCAAAGGCACTAAGTTCTTGTACAACAGGCAGTGGTTGCCAGGGCGACCTACACTGGGGTTTTCTACCACAGTAGTAGTTTAGTCGTTCTGCCTCCGTGCGTAATTCTGGTCCTTTTCATGTTACAGAGAATTTACTCAATTGTGTACAGTATAGGGCAGTCCTCCTTAACGGTGCACGCGTTTCACTCAACACTGTCCGGCAAAAAGCAATGTAACTCGACTATGTTGAGTGTGAAAGCAAATAACGAAAGAATTACATACAAGGCTACCAAATATTAGCAATCCATCGAATGTGTACTCATTTTACATCTTTGTCCATATTAGTCAATGGTAAAATTATAATCAATCAATCAATCAATAAATCAATCAATCAATCAATCAATCATTCAATCAATAAATCATTAAACTCTAATCGTTATATATACACTCTGTAAACTTGTCTCTTTACTCGTACTCGGGCCAGATATGTAGTGCTATGAATACAAAGCCAGTATGTAGTAGTACTGCGGGTATGTAGTGCTATGGATACAAAGCCAGTATGTAGTAGTACCGCGGGTATGTAGTGCTATGGATACAAAGCCAATATGTAGTAGTACCGCGGGTATGTAGTGCTATGGATACAAAGCCAGTATGTAGTAGTACCGCGGGTATGTAGTGCTATGGATACAAAGCCAGTATGTAGTAGTACTGCGGGTATGTAGTGCTATGGATACAAAGCCAGTATGTAGTAGTACTGCGGGTATGTAGTGCTATGGATACAAAGCCAGTATGTAGTAGTACCGCGGGTATGTAGTGCTATGGATACAAAGCCAGTATGTAGTACTGTATTATTATTATTATTTAAACTTTATTACAGACCCATGGTCCAGGGAGGACAGAAAATATACCACACGACAGCAAAATTTTTACATAACAGACAAATACAAACAGAAAATATTACAGAAAAAAAAAGAAGATCAATGTAAAATCTTCAACCAGTGGGCCTGAAGCCCACAGAACCGTACATCACAAGTAATAACACGAGTAATCAGAACATTTTGGCTGTCAAAAAGACGTAGCATAAACCTAAATGCCGCCTTTCTTCTCAAAACAGAGAGAGAATTAACTGAATTGAAGACAAACATGCTAGATGCACTGGCAGAACTTGGAAGTCCTATCAGTCTCCGGAACGCATTGTTGTGACAGATAATTATATTTTGCATACTACTTACATTGAAATCACACCATAAATGGTTTCCGTAAATGTTATTGCAAAACGCTGTGAGGAGACGCAGTTTCACCGATATAGTACATGCAGAAAACTTTCTCAATAAAAAGTTGGCTCTACCACAAAGTGCTCTACGCTGTTTCAAAATATCCCGATTGTCTTTCAGGTCATCAGTAAAAACATGTCCCAAGTAATTAAAACTTGATACGAATTCGAGAAGATTCCCACAAAGGTTGATTGGGGGAATGACAGACAGTTTTGTGGATGCCTTAAAGTGTACACATTTAGATTTTCTAGCATTATAGATGATATCATGATCATCAGCATATTGTTCACAGATATTAATAAGTTTTCTGAGGCCTTTGATAGATGGAGAGATGAGACACATATCGTCCGCATATGACAAGTTATTAATTGCAATTCCACCCACTTCACAACCAACCCTGGCACGAGACAGTGACCTGTTAAGTGAATCAACATAAACATTGAAAAGAAATGGGGATAAAATTCCCCCTTGTCGAACTCCATTAGTTACGTTGAAACACATGGAAAGAGAATTTGACCAACGAGTACAAAACTTTTGTATTACAAACCAATTTGAAAGTAGCCGAACAATATAGGTCGGCACTGATCTGTCAATCATTTTCTTTAAGAGAGTCCAGTGATTCACTCTATCGAACGCCTTTTCAGCGTCAAGGAAACATACGAAAACTGGGCTGCCATTCGACTTATAATACCTGATTGTCTCTTTAAGTAGAAATATACACATATCAGTGCTATGGATACAAAGCCAATATGTAGTAGTGTGTAGTGCTATGAATACAAAGCCAGTATGTAGTAGTATGTAGTGCTTTGAATACAAAGCCATTATGTAGTAGTGTGTAGTGCTATGAATACAAAGCCAATATGTAGTAGTATGTAGTGCTATGAATACAAAGCCAGTATGTAGTAGTATGTAGTGCTATGAATACAAAGCCATTATGTAGTAGTATGTAGTGCTATGAATACAAAGCCAGTATATAGCAGTATGTAGTGCTATGAATACAAATCCAATATGTAGTAGTATGTACTGCCTTGAATACAAAGCCATTATGTAGTAGTGTATAGTGCTATGAATACAAAGCCGTTATGTAGTAGTATTTAGTGCTATGAATACAAAGACAGTATGTAGTAGTATATAGTACTATGATTACAAAGCCAGTATGTAGAAGTATGTAGTAGTATGTATAGTCTATCAGCTAGCCCTCGGATGTTCTTCCGATAAAATACAACACACAGCCGAACAACGCTATCGATGATGGAACATCCGGCCCTCACATGCGAACTTCGTTCGCTTATAGTTTTAGCATCGAAAGAAAGCCCGAACGTCTAGCAGCAAGACTATAGTATGTAGTGCTATGAATACAAATCCAGTATGTAGTAGTAGTGTATGTAGTGCTATGAATACAAAGCCAGTATGTAGTAGTGTGTAGTGATACAAATCCAATATGTAGTAGTATTTAGTGCTATGAATACAAAGCCAGTATGTAGTAGTATTTAGTGCTATGAATACAAATCCAATATGTAGTAGTATGTAGTGCTATGAATACAAAGCCATTATGTAGTAGTATGTAGTGCTATGAATACAAAGCCAGTATATAGCAGTATGTAGTGCTATGAATACAAATCCAATATGTAGTAGTATGTAGTGCTATGAATACAAAGCCATTATGTAGTAGTATGTAGTGCTATGAATACAAAGCCAGTATATAGCAGTATGTAGTGCTATGAATACAAATCCAATATGTAGTAGTATGTACTGCCTTGAATACAAAGCCATTATGTAGTAGTGTGTAGTGCTATGAATACAAAGCCGGTATGTAGTAGTATTTAGTGCTATGAATACAAAGACAGTATGTAGTAGTATATAGTACTATGATTACAAAGCCAGTATGTAGAAGTATGTAGTGATATGAATACCAAGCCAGTATGTAGTAGTATGTAGTGATATGAATACCAAGCCAATATGTAGTGCTATGAATACCTAGCCAGTATGTAGTAGTATGTAGTGCTATGAATACCAAGCCAGTATGTAGTAGTATTTAGTGCTATGAATACCTAGCCAGTATGTAGTGCTATGAATACCAAGCCAGTATGTAGTATTATGTAGTGCTATGAATACCAAGCCATTATGTAGTGCTATGAATACCAAGCCAGTATGTAGTAGTATGTAGTGCTATGAATACCAAGCCAGTATGTAGTAGTATGTAGTGCTATGAATACCAAGCCAGTATGTAGTGCTATGAATACCAAGCCATTATGTAGTGCTATGAATACCAAGCCAGTTGTAGGATGAGAACTAAAGTGGCTCATTCCACACCGCAAAGTAAAAAAAAATGTTTTTATTTGACATTGAGCAATTAGTTTCGACCCTAAGTATATAATTATTTCACAACATAAAAAAAAGTTCATCTCAGCTTTGATAGAGTAAAAGTACATGTGTTGAATGAATAAACAAACAATTATCATCATAATTAATACAATAAAACATATTTACACAACGATATACATTAAAACTCAGTCTTAGTTAGGTTGATTCCGGTAATTATGAATTGTTGCATTTTTAGCGACCTAGTTTACCTTCCCACTTGATCCTCAGTACTGGTGTATTAGCCAGACCCTGATTTTAGCCAATTGGTACCAAAATAAGGTACCAAATAAAATATTACTTTTCTAAAACCATTTTTTTCTGTAGATTTCAAAAATGTTTAGCAGACAACTGTATTTTGCACTTTGTATATGTCTTAAAAATCCGTACTAGACAAAGAGTAATTATTATTAGTGTAGGGAATAATCAGAAAAAATACCTAAGTATTAGTGGTAGAGCCAAGGACCTAGAATATATAGTTTGAATTTTAATCATTGTGCTGTATATATGCATACTATCAAAAAGTCGCATAATCTCCAAAAGCTACTCATTTGGAATGTCCACCAAACATTTTTGATATTAAAATAGCATTATACGTCACTGGTGAAACTATTGTTAGGTTGTTAGGGCCAATTCGATGGATGCTGCCATTTTGGAAAGTTGTGCCCTCACATGGTGTTTCGGAGAAACTGGTTTGTGACTTACTGGTTTTAGGGGATAATTTATCATTCCTGGTCTTAGTATCTGATTTAGTTGTATCGAAATTTGACTCTTGTCTCTATCCCAACCCTGCTAATAATCCTGGTGTATATTGCAAAGGTAACAACAGGGATCTATAGAGAAGTGAATGCAGAATGTGCATTTGGAAATTACCTGTAAATGTACATTATGTACCCAATGTTATTTTTCTATGAGATCATGACTTTTGATGGTGTTTTTTACTGAGTTGAACAAGACCTATATGAATAGATACATGTAGATACACTATTCTTGAGTGTGTATAATATTTTCATTCACTCATACATAGGCAGTTAATGTTGTTTGTTCCTTGGTCCTCACAGTGCTTGAAGTATAGTACAGAGTTTCTTTAATTTCATGTTTTTTTGTCTGAACGCTTACACACAGGAAGGATGATGACGTGAATAAATCTAAATATGATGAAATACTTAGCGAAATGGTTGTAAAATATGGTGACAAGTATGCCTCTGAGGATATCAACGTAAGTTTGAAAACATGTATATATTATGTGACTGTAGTATGATGTGATTGTCTACATACACATCTAGATATTTTGGTGGTTATCTTGAGAAAAATAAATGTACCTTCTACCATTACACAATTCTGAATGTATCTTGTACCATTACACAATTCTGAATGTATATTTTCTTGCCATGTTACAAACTAATTGGCTCTGTTATCTCCCAGTTTAAAACGGAACACAACTCTTGGAAATGAAATAAAATATGGGTTCCCAAGGTCATTTCATGATATATAACTCACTCAATCAATTTTAACTTATGCTGAATTGACTGATTAGTGTAGGTTTGGACCCACATTGATTTTTGTGGGTGTAAGAAATCTACATATTCAGTAGATGCACAATGAATATACAAGATCTTTTCACTAAAGTAATAAGCTTATGAGTAATGAATATTTATTGTTCATCTATTGAATATTCATGTTTGCTAACTCATGAAGCAGGGGCAACTTTACTGAAACAATCCACCACTGGGGACCAATGTAAGATTGGTGTATTTCTGAAATTGTGTGTAATTTAGGTGATGTAATAATGTCATGAAATGATTGATTGATTGAACTTTGACATTAGTCAGGCAGTCCACACAGGTGACAAACCACTATAAAAATGGACCCCAAAACAAATATACATAGACATAAAAGACAACCCACAAAAACTACAGTTACAATACAAGATAAATAGAAACACCCATAAAAACTACAGTTACAATACAAGATAAATAGAAACACCCATAAAAACTACAGTTACAATACAAGATAAATAGAAACACCCATAAAAACTACAGTTACAATACAAGATAAATAGAAACACCCATAAAAACTACAGTTACAATACAAGATAAATAGAAACACCCATAAAAACTACAGTTACAATACAAGATAAATAGAAACACCCACAAAAACTACAGTTACAATACAAGATAAATAGAAACACCCAAAAAAACTACAGTTAAAATACAAGATAAATAGAAACACCCATAAAAATTACAGTTACAATACAAGATAAATAGAAACACCCAAAAAAACTACAGTTACAATACAAGATAAATAGAAACACCCATAAAAATTACAGTTACAATACAAGATAAATAGAAACACCCACAAAAACTACAGTTACAATACAAGATAAATAGAAACACCCAAAAAAACTACAGTTAAAATACAAGATAAATAGAAACACCCATAAAAACTACAGTTACAATACAAGATAAATAGAAACACCCATAAAAACTACAGTTACAATACAAGATAAATAGAAACACCCATAAAAACTACAGTTACAATACAAGATAAATAGAAACACCCATAAAAACTACAGTTACAATACAAGATAAATAGAAACACCCATAAAAACTACAGTTACAATACAAGATAAATAGAAACACCCATAAAAACTACAGTTACAATACAAGATAAATAGAAACACCCATAAAAATTACATTAAACAACAAATTGTACAATAACAAACTGACACCCAGGTACTGGGATTTTGTACAATAACAAACTGACACCCAGGTACCCAGGGATTCTCATGATCAAACCTGTTCACGAGTAGCTCGTGGTAATGATTTGCAATCTGAGTATTACAATTCTTCAAATGTTTGTTTATTTCTGACAAATGAAATATCAAATGACAATGAGTTATAAATAGAATATATTCTGGTAAAAGTGGTAAATCTAAAATTCTCAGTTTTAAAATAATTTGTCTTCATGCCATATCATAATATATGTACGAAGATGGCGACAAGAAATATTTGTAGTAGATGATGTTAAAGATAACAATGCTGCCAACAGGCATGCTACTTTCGCACAGGGCAGCATGGTAGATTATAACACATCATCTGCTTGAGTCGTGTTGCGATTGGTCAATGCCCTTTCACATGGTATGCGTAATTTGAATACTGTTGCTCGGGAAATGACGATCTATTGCCCCATAGGGCAATAGTTCCATGAATGAAAAGCTAAAGTCGAGTGGACTATTGCCCGCCCATTGCACATGCGTGAGCGTCCTCCTTGCAGATGACAAATATTCAGACGGGTCAATGGCCATGGCGGCAAACGATAATCCACGTTTTTGGAAAGTGTCTAAAGAAGATCTTGCAGAACTGGTGTCACACAAAGATGCTAAGCGCACAAAGTGTGTTATCAAAAATGCTGTGAATATTTTAGAAAAATACTGTGTGGAAGTAAGAACTACGGTGGACGAGAAGGACATTTCCGCGCTCTCAATGATTGCCGGGCGTTCAAAGCAATTTCCGCGCTCTCAATGACTGAGCGTTCAAAGCAATTTCCGCGCTCTCAATGACTGGGCGTTCAAAGCAATTTCAGCGCTCTCAATGACTGAGCGTTCAAAGCAATTTCCGCGCTCTCAATGACTGGGCGTTCAAAGCAATTTCCGCGCTCTCAATGACTGGGCGTTCAAAGCAATTTCCGCGCTCTCAATGACTGAGCGTTCAAAGCAATTTCCGCGCTCTCAATGACTGGGCGTTCAAAGCAATTTCAGCGCTCTCAATGACTGAGCGTTCAAAGCAATTTCCGCGCTCTCAATGACTGGGCGTTCAAAGCAATTTCACCGCTCTCAATGACTGGGCGTTCAAAGCAATTTCCGCGCTCTCAATGACTGGGCGTTCAAAGCAATTTCACCGCTCTCAATGACTGGGCGTTCAAAGCAATTTTACCGCTCTCAATGACTGGGCGTTCAAAGCAATATCCGCGCTCTCAATGACCGAGTTCAAAGCAATTTCAGCTCTCTCAATGATAGAGTTCAAAGCAATTTCAGCTCTCTCAATGATAAGAGTTTCAAAGCAATTTCTGTGATGTCAGACATTTCTGCAACAGAAACGATTTCTCTGTCAGAAGCGATTTCCCAGACGTACAGAAGTGGAATCCCCACAAGTCACGTGTTAGTGACATATGTTTCATGTGTACACACAAGTACAGAATTTGGAGGAGTCATGCAGAAGCTCAATTGTTGTATGCAAGAATTTTAGAAAGATTGGTACCCCATCCATAAATTTTAACAATGCACTTAGTATGCTTGAGGGAGAAATAATCACTTTACAAATTCCAGTTGATGTTCATGAAAAATAAAAATGTCTTCAGCAGAAAATGTTGCAGAACACGACAGTAATTTGTAACTCATTTATGTCCACTATATGTAATATCAATTTTATGTCCTTGAATGATTAAAATTATGTAGCCCAGACACTTCGCAAATGTATTTATGGTGTATCAATCTGAGACTTCCAATAGTTTGAGATTGAAAGATAGTCGGGTGCGTGACTAACGACGTCCAAGTAAAATCCTATCTATCCAGAGATGATATGATTCGTTTTCAAACCATGAATACGTTTTTAAGCAATCGACATTTAGAAATACAAGTAATTTCGAAGTTGATTTTTGGATGTTGATATCGATTTTTGAACATCCATTTTTTGAGACTCATCGAAAATCAAAACATGAACCATGTTTCACTTTTCTCAGCTGTGCACTTTTTATCGTTACATTATTGTAACATTTGTGCCACTAGGCTCGACTCAAAGAGACATCGCAGGGAAGCGAACCGGACGTCTTCGTTAATATCCCGTCGATCATCGGGCATGACGTGGCACATTAAATCGATAGCCCCACTTTGAGTACGAGGAATTCACACATAGGGTATAATAAACTATCATGTCAGAATACTGGTTTAATAATATTCTAAGCTCGGCAACCTTGTGTTCATAGTGGTCTGAGGTTTAACACAAACGTATAGTAATGACTATGTTACGTCGATTCACCCAAAATGTGCTGGAAAGGGGTAGGGGTTTTGTGCGAAGTGCCGTCTTAAGTATTAAGATCAAGGGTCTCGAGCTCTGTAAGTTTTTGGGTGTGTGGAATGTATAGAGTTTGGGTTTACCGTTTGGATTTGGAAGTCTCGGCAGAGTCATCTTATTTTATTTTACACAGTCTAGTTACGCAGCCGGCCCCTCCCCATCCCCGTCTAGGTAACAACACAAATATATTTATACTGTATAACATCGTCGGTATGACATCACAATAAATACATTTGATTGAAAAAATAATGCCGACGATAAATCACTACCTAAAAACAATTCTTGTATAATGTACAAACAACCGTCACTGTATGGGATGGATGGCTGGTGTCAGTTAGTCATGCAATATGCGCCAGAAACGAGGTCCCACCCCAAACATCTGATTACAAATTTACAATTTATTTGTACATTTAGGACGTCCAAAAGGATATGTTCATATTCCAACGCTATCTGTTACTTGTTGTCTTTGCTTTCCTTTGATCTTCGCTTTGATATCATTTTTAGTAAACAACCTGCAAACTTCATTGTTGATTGTTTAAACACGTATTCATGGTTCGAAATTACGTCAGAAACGAATCACATCATATCTGGATAGATTGGGATTTCACTTGGACGTCGTTAGTCACGCACCTAGTCAGTATGCAGACAGAGTATCGAGGATAGACTTCACGTGTTCTCGGGTACATTACGGTCTGTGATTGTGTATAAAAACAATGATATGGTTAAAGGGTAAGATAGCATCTCCTAAACACTATGAAATTAACACCAGTCCTTCACTACATAATATTCTTTTGAATACTAGTGAAATTGTTTTCTGTATGCAAATGTGGTGATGACGTCATCATTTAAGTATCAAAACTTGCACGTTTTCGAACTATCAAAACCGGGAGGCCAAAGACTCCAGAAATCGCCGAATTGAGACATTATACATTATTTTCGATTGTTATGTTACAATATCTAGGTAGAAAGAAATTTCTAAATGTTCAGAATGTATTAAATGCATTTATTACAAGCTCCCTGGACCGTCCGCCAGGTCTTAGAATGTATTTCGTGCAGTCAGAGAATGTAAAAAATGATTTCTAACTTCTGTTTAAAAAAACGTAAAACGTGCATGAGTTAAATGTAAAAATGTATTTCCTGCAAAATATATGACTTCTGGCCATGGATGCAATACCTGTTACTATATTTATCTGTGACAATACCTACTGTAGTTATCAATGACAATGTGTACACACAGGCACCGTCACCGTGTCCACAATTCCCAGTTACATGTACCAGTTACTTCCGGGTCACTAACACGTGACTTGTGGGGATTCCACTTCTGTACGTCTGGGAAATCGCTTCTGTCAGAGAAATCGTTTCTGTTGCGGAAATGTCTGACATCGCGGAAATTGCTTTGAAACTCTTATCATTGAGAGAGCTGAAATTGCTTTGAACTCTATCATTGAGAGAGCTGAAATTGCTTTGAACGCCCAGTCATTGAGAGCGGTGAAATTGCTTTGAACGCCCAGTCATTGAGAGCGCGGAAATTGAGAGCGGTGAAATTGCTTTGAACGCCCAGTCATTGAGAGCGCGGAAATTGCTTTGAACGCTCAGTCATTGAGAGCGCTGAAATTGCTTTGAACGCCCAGTCATTGAGAGCGCGGAAATTGCTTTGAACGCTCAGTCATTGAGAGCGCGGAAATTGCTTTGAACTCTGTCATTGAGAGCGCGGAAATTGCTTTGAACGCCCAATCATTGAGAGCGCGGAAATGTCCTTCTCGTCCACCGTAAAGAACGGTATTGTCTGTAGTGGAGGATAATCCTACAGAACTGTGTATGCTAGCTACTATGTAATTTTTATGCAGGAGTTCGACGCTGTGATGGGGAATTGTATGCCAAAATCAGGTACGGACTTCAGCGACACTTCCAGAAATTGTACAATGTAGATATTGTGAACGACAGATTGGCTTTGATACGCGCATTTTTGATAACACACTTTGTGCGCTTATCCTCATTGGAAGATTTTAAATCTTCCAATGAGGTATTAGATCCAGATAGTATTTATAACTGTTTTGATTTGTTGTTTATTAAATTGTTCAAATTTAATCGTATATAATGTGTCTGTAGTGTCAGGTTTATCATAATAGTATGAATGAGATGTGTTATAAAACAAATGTCAACTGGCCTCTTGTTCGGGCAATAGCATACGTCAGTCCCCCCTCGGGCCTGTTGATCACCTCAACATCAACCTATTTCCCTTGGGCTTTGCCCTCCATGTATGTTTCCATGATGCGGCACTCAAGTTTGTGGAATGCGATCTCTGGAGACGCTGGTTAGCCCATACTACAACCACATATTTGTTTGTAGTAATCTCCATTAAATTCAAACGTGTTGTATGTTAGGATCTAACAACCTACAGTTGGTTACATGGTAAACGCAATGTCATACATGAATTTAACATTGATGGTGTTCGGAGTCCCCTTCCCCCTCTTTCTACTGGTTGCAGGAATATTGTATGCTGTACGTGACTAAAACCAAAGGTTTTCAGGGGGAGGTGGCCCTAGATCTGAAGTGGCATGAGCGACGAGAGAAGTTTTCAAGGGAGAAAAACAGGTTGAAACGCTTCCAGATTGCATAGTCTAATCTACAGACCCTTTCTGATACCAACACTTCATGAAAAGTATACCCTTTCTGATACTAACCAACATAAAAAACAACCCCTTTCACGCGGACCCTCCCCGTATACCCGTCTATGGGAGTTGCCCCCCCCCCCCGATTATGAAATGTTTAACAAAAAGGATCAACTATTACCAATCTGATGACGTGTCACCTATATAGTTTCCCTACACAAACCAACTCAAAATTTTGAGGGTTCCAACCTGTATGTAACAACCCCACAGTTTAATCTTTAACATAACTACCATGCAACCTGGTTGAATTTTGTCCATACTCGGAGCCCCATTCCCCCCTCTCATAAATCCATGCAACCTGGTTGAATTTTGTCCATACTCGGAGCCCCATTCCCCCCTCTCATAAATCCATGCAACCTGAACGTGTGACGCTTTCATCATATTCACATTGAGCGAAGAGGTCAACGTTTGAAAGTGAATATGAATATGATTATGAATATGTTTGTAGCTTCGCACGCGTAGTGGAGTGATGGTATAAGAACAAACGCGCGTAACCTCTGACCGGCGGACTGAAAAGATATGACATCACCGATCTTCTCATTGAGTAATATAGTACACACTGTCTTCCATTGATAGGGAACTGGTATAACGTACGCGTTTGCCGATCACGTGTCCACAACAATATTTCCGGGTTAAACAGTTGACCTAATTTCCAAGGACCCGGTGTGATGATGGTAGCCTGTGTGGTCGTCTTCAAGTTTGTAAGATTTACTGCGTTTTGAAGAGGGTCAGGGTGAAGTGGGAAATATGGAACTCAGTCAAGAAAAGAGGCCACTGGTAAGTGTCTTTATGATGTTACGATTTGTATTATGTATAACTATAAACACACACTGCAGGTTTGTTGTGAGTGGCGCTGAGAGCGGCAACTCGTGTACAACTTTGTTAAACTTCTAAAACTTATACAGACAGTTTGTACCGTCCATTCCTTTTATGCTAATAAAGTAAGTGTGCAAAATATACGCGACACACAATAAAACGTATCTAGGAGAGTATTAGCGTAACGTTAGACCATGAACGTTGGCGAGAGATATCTCCAACGTGTACTGGTACATTTAATACTAATAGTCATGGCGTGATCGAATGCAGTGGACTTGTACCCGTAGTACTTACAATAGCCTAGATGGACTTAGCTACATTTCAGGGGAGTAAGATTTGTACCTTAGTATCCCATAATATCAGACGTACTTGGCATTGCACTTATTATTGTCATTCACACGTAACATGTCTAACCTCACCTCGTTAGGTCAGTAAATCACCAGTCACGTGAAACTGGGTCATCTGGGGTCAAAGCAGGACACGACTGTTTATTGTGTAACTTTACTCGTGTGATGTTTCACATACATGTATATCGTTCTCGATATCCTCTGCATTTCACAATTTGTAGGAGAGTGTGAATGTCTGAACACGACATGAAAGGATTTACTATGAATAAGTGTGTAGCAGGGATGCAATCATTTTGAAAAGGGCCAATGAAAATTTATCACATGATTTTGTTGTTTTTGGATTGAGTAGTCATAAAGTGCAGCTTAAAATTATCGCTACTTGATGATGTAAAATACTTAGTAGGTACTGAGGTAGTTGCAGGGTAAATAAGTAAGGGATCGGTCAGTCTCTTCGGCCGGGGGATGGGGGTGGGGGTGGATTGGGGGGGGGAGTCACTGTTTTTGAAATTGGCAGGGGGGTCATGCTGTTTTGAAAATTGTGGATGGGGGGGGTCACCGTGTTTTGGATGGTGATGAAATCAACAAATCCCTGTCTACAATGGCATATAGCCTTGTCTGAAATGTGGTACATGTCAATATTTGTTTTTGTCCCTGTTTCTTACATCAGTTCTTTAATATTACTTGACGTAAGAATTCAAACATAACTATACGTATACATATACATATATTTAATATCTAGCTACCACACTAGTTACCGAACATGTCATATAAATGCTTGGCTGTTTCTCAATAAATGCTTCACTTACATTGTACATGTATATTGCACTTGGGGACAAAGGTGAACTTCAATGTTTTGTTATGGTAATCTTCATAGATAGTTTATAAAAGAAGTTAATCTAAATTATTCTACTTGTCAGTTTGAACTTGTCAGAATGGATTAATACACTTTCTATTTTGGACACTACATGTCATTGACACTACAAATCACCACATCTCATCAGATTCCAGTTTCTATTTTATACACTAAGTATGACCACCTAAATTTCTCTAACATACCGTTGACTTTACTATACATACGATATTAATGCCTATATACTTCTTTACTTCGATATCTGTACTTCCAAACTAGTTAGCAGATTCAGCTGAAAGTTAATGGGGATGCATCAGGGGATGTGTAGATGAAAGTGTATTCACAACATGATGATCCCATCAGCGATATGCAAATTAGGTGTAAAATCTCAATATGGGTCAAAAACTTATATCTAGAAACTGCATGGTGAACGGTGGGGATGGTGGGGATGGAGGGTTATTCTACAGTTATTGTTGACAACACTGAAATGATGATGCATATTACAAAGACTGTGGATGGGTAGGTATGAGAATAAAGATAAACAAATGTATGCAAATATGCCTAGCAACAAGACGCCATAGCAACAGCCAAATACAGTTGTCCTACAATGCCATTGGCGCTACTTTTATTCTTTTAGGGTTCTATAGACACACACACACACACACACACACACACACACACACACATATATATATATATATATATATATATATATAGTTTTGGTAGTACTGGAACTCTTTCTTGGTTGTAACTCAGACAACATGATGATCGCTTTATGCGTGAAACTCCGAGTTACAACCAAGAAAGAGTTCCAGTACTACCAAAACTATTACGCTCTGCCACTGCGGTATAGAGCACTGTCTTAGCAGATTGATACTCACCGAGTTATATATACATATATCCATCCATACATCCATACACACACACATACATACATACACACACACATACATACATACATACATACATACATACATACATACATACATACATACATGCATACATACATACATGTATACATACATACATGCATGCATACATACATACATACATACATACATACATACATACATATATACATTACATACATACATACGTATATACGTGCATACGTGCATACATACATACATACATACATACATACATACATACATACATACATACCAGTGTTTTATTTAAGGGCGGTAAGTAGGTAAAATCTACCGGGGTTCCCACATCATTTTACCGGGGTTCCCCACCTAAACTATGATACATTGCATGGGAAACACTACCAGTTTTACCTCTTTGCCCCTTTCTGTTACCGGGGTTCCCAAACCTTAGCAAAAACACTGCATACATACATACATACATACATACATACATACATACATACATACATACATACATATATGTAAAATGATGTTGTTTCACTTTTTATGATTAACTGTATTCATCCAGTCATGTTGTGATGGATGCAGGAGATTACACCACGCTCTACAGACAAGATAACTTTACTTTACTAAGTTACAAACTGTTGCCGTAATAGTACATATATATATAGTTGTGATGTCATTCAGTAGTGTAACCTGTAAGTAGTTTTTACAGCAGAATTTCCATCTAGCAGTATATCTTTCTCAACAAATATGAACTTTATTGCACTTTGCCAAAATAGTTCCAGGTTGATATACAGAAAGAGTTGTAGTTTGATTTTAGTTTAGTCTATACTGTAATTTATTAATGCATCATATATTCAAACACCACATGTTACATTGACAAATATTCAAGATGTATTCTTTTTTTAATGTTTCTGACATGAAATTTATCAAATGAACCTAATATCTTTAGAGACATGTAATACAAATATTAGAGCTTGGATCTTTTGTTAAATGCCTTTGGTGTAAATATACAATCAGCACTCCGCTACGCATAGTGTTGATTATATCCTTGCATTGAAGGCATATAACCCAATATTAAGACATTATTATTGATATTTACTGCTATGCTATCACTACTCTCTCTGTTACAAATTCTAAAACCATTGTGTTCAGTAGAATGATTACTATGTATCACAGTTTGGATTTTGAAAATCCTAAACTCTTTAACTACATGTACCCACACTCAGCATACTGTTAGTAACTGACAAAAATGTAATTGTGTGTGGTGCCATTCACAGTACTTGTATTATTTACCATGAATCTTATTTTTGAGAAGAATAACATATATCATATGAAGATATAACTACCACAAATGGTCTCAGGGTGTAGCTTAGCACTTTATCTGTGAACAGGTTTATTAGTTATATTAGCTATGGTGTGAGAATGTTTATGTGGATTTAAGTAAAACTAGGGATGGTCTTTGGTTTAATTATTATGCCACTGTACAGAAATGAAGGTGTAACTGATGGACACTGGACTACACCTTCAATGTGATAATTTCTCACAAGATGGAGGCATGGCAGTCTGATAAACTTATCCTACCTTCAATGTGATAATTTCTCACAAGATGGAGGCATGGCAGTCTGATAAACTTATCCTAGATACTTTAAAATCCATATCACTAATATCACATTCTTAATTTTAAATGAGTTTAAAATGAACTATAAAAAACACCAGCAACATTGATTGTGTCGAGTTTTTAGCACAACTGAACTGAGGTTCAGTAGTGCTATAGTGATTGCATGGCATCTGTTTGTCTGTCTGCCTGTCTGTCTGTCTGTCTTTCTGTCTTTCTGTCTGTCTGTCTGTCTGTCTGTGTGGATGTGTGTGTAAACAATTTACAGTCAAAAACCGCTGAACCAATTGCCATGATATTTGGTGGGTCAGGAATTGAAAGACAAACATTCAAAAATGTATGCAAATGTGCCTAGCAACAAGACCACGCCCATAGAAACAGCCAAATAATCAAAACAAGTCTTATACAAATTTCTTTGGGAGATTTAGTGTATTGAAATATCTATTTATAAAGATTAATATCTATATTTTTCCAGTTCAACAATATGAAATAAACTAAAAAAGTAAATAATTTTTTTCCATGTATTGTGTACTTAAAAGGGGAATGCCACTCCAGGAAATGTAGAAATTTATGTAAACTTTGAGTTGTAGTCAGTCAATTTAAGATTTTACATCACATAATCTTGGAAAAATAAAAAAGAAAGTTGACCACATTTTCCTTCAAATTTGGAAAAGGATAACAAATTCAAAAACATTTAAAAATTATGAGACCAAAATTTCTCCCAAGGGACTGGTTTTGGTCTAAAATGTGTATGTACATGTGATCGATACTAATGAGCACGCAATGTTCAACCATTCCATATTTATGAGGATAGGCCATGAGACAATTCATGTCTGTTAACTCTTTGAGCACCGTTTGACGAGAATTATCCACACGATGAGGTAACTCCAAGTTAGTTATAACAGGTTAACATAACTCAAAGTTTGAAGCCTTTACTGAGGGGCCAGCTATCAGATATGAGTAAGCTAGGGAGTCACACACCCATTCTGTGATAGTATGTAAATTTGACCGTTTGCCCCAAGAAAACCAGGATTTTTACATGAAATTTGAGCAAAACTTGTAAAATACTGATAAAATAGCAAGAATGCTATGATTTTGGTGTATCGAAAGCCATTTTGAATATTTAATGAGGTCATGTGATATAGATTTGCATATTTTTGGGATCAGTGTTTCATTTTTATTTGAAAGATATATGGTTATACCAGGTCATACTTGGTCAGTTTGGACACATGTAATCATGTAATATGATACCTTCACTGTTTGCATATCATACAGATATATCAAATTACCATATGTTTACCATATACATGACCACTAAAAACTAAGTTTTTGTGTCCAAATATTTACATATTAGATAATATTTGCAGATCATTAATCCACAGGTTTTTGACATTGAACACCAAAGTGAATGAAAAATCAAGATTTTTTTTAGGTTTACAATGAGACAAATCATGTGTGTTAATAAGGGCTACCAATAAACAATAGATAGTCAATAATTTTTACTTTTTAGTTTTAGTTAATTATGTGTAATGTAAGTGATGTAAATTCATACAATGTCTAACTACAACTCAAAGTTTACATAAATGTCTTCTTTTCCTGGAGTGGTATTCCCCTTTAATATCCCCAGCTTGAATTAAAGGTGACAAATCAGATTAGAAGACAAAATTTAAATATGACATTTCAGATTTATCAGTATAGAATTACAAGTACAGTACCCAGTTTACTTGTCAGGTGATTAACTACACAACACTTGTTTAACCAATCAGTGTTTGTAATACTATCTTTGTCAAGGTATCATTGAGTTCATCTTTATGGCCAATTTTGTAATACCTGTACTGAAAGCCGATACTCCAGATACGATATCGTCATATGTTTGTTGGCCTAGAATCCGGGCAATTTCGGATTTTGAATTTTGGTTATGGGATATAACCAAAATACACAATCCTTATTTGCCTCGATTCTGTGGCTAAACATTTGTGAGAAAAGCACCTCAAAAGTTGGTGTTTTCAAAATTACTTGTTTTAACCTCATTAGTCTAACCTGAGCTCTGTACTTCTGACTGCTTAGAATCAAGTGAAAGCAGCAAGTTGTCATAGACTGTTCTACAAAAGTTGATAAATTATTAAAGCTAAACTAGCTACAACTGGAATTATTTTTTGGAACTGTCATTTCGATATAATGACATTCATCCTGAAAAGTATGTAATCAACTATCGGTAATTGTATAAATGCGAGTCACAACATAATAAGAGGTAGGAGAATACACAATTTTGGTTCGTCAAATAAACAGTCACTCACTGCTACTTGTGTAATGACTGGTAGTCGCTTGCAAAATTCTCACTCTATAAACTACAGTCTGTGATACTGTAAGTATAAAAGAATATTATGGTATTCCTTAGTATAGAATACATTAGATAACAGGGTATGGGCTTTGCATATAAATTACTGACCATTAAACAAGTTACAGTCAGTGGTACATACAGGTAACAAAAAATAACCCCCCCCGCCCCCCCCAAAAAAAAAAAAAAAAAAAGAAGAAAAAAGATAGATGTTTCAGACCATGCCCCTTTAACGGTTCCAATCCAGAAAAGTGGTGTTACTGGAGAAATGAATGTATTTTTGTGAACTTTGGATGCACACCAATATTATTAGTTTGCCCATTGAAGACTAAAAATGAACCAAGAGTCATCATGACTATACAAATTGTCATCTAAAACCAAAAAACTCTCAGGAAATACAATTATTTCACTGAGTGGTGTTCCCCTTTAACTCATTTTTAGCACAACTGAATTGATAAGGTTCAGTAGTGCTGTAGGGATCGCTAAGTGTCTGTCTGTGTGTGTGTGTGTGTGTGTGTTTGTGTGTGTGTGTGTGTGTGTGTGTGTGTGTGTGTGTGTGTGTGTAAACAACTTAAAGTAAAAAACTGCTAGACCGATTGCTTTGATATTTGGTGGTCATGTTAATACTTCGGTTGTCTAGTTGGGAAATTGTTCAAATGAAAATGATAGCATCAGAAATGTGTATTTTACGTTTGAAAATGTGATTTGTTGTATTACAAAATACTTTGACTTCAGCCTGGAAATGTAAGATTCTTGTTTTATTGATGTAATGAAATCATTAAATCTTTTATGGGCTACTTCACATTTCAATGTCAATGCTGTAAAGATTAACATCTGTTTAAGGTTGCTTGGCAACCTAGGCCTGTTAAATATCCAAAAGTGAAGTCACATGCTAAAATATTGATACCTCACCCATAGCAACCTCCAATTGATGGCGTATGTGGGGAATATAACAACAGGGTTGTGTAGGCAAATTAAACATTTGGCACGTGAACACATATATGCTAAAGCTACTACAATATAGACTATACTCATAGCAACAATGAATTAGTGATATATATATGTGTTGTACAATAACATCATTGGTATAAGGCAAGTGGATAGATGTGCAATCATGATAGTTGAATGTTTAGAGTGGCTGGCTAGGAATCTGCAGGTTGCAGGTTGTAGGGTCATGATGGTTGAATGTTTAGAGTGGCTGGCTAGGAATCTGCAGGTTGCAGGTTGTAGAGTCATGATGGTTGAATGTTTAGAGTGGCTGGCTAGGAATCTGCAGGTTGCAGGTTGTAGAGTCATGATGGTTGAATGTTTAGAGTGGCTGGCTAGGAATCTGCAGGTTGTAGGGTTGAGCCCGTTGCTGGCATTTGTTTCTGAATGACTAAAGTTCTTGGGTAAGATTTGAACCACAATTGCGCTTTGGTTAACCTAGCTGTATTAATTGGGGACCTGGTAGGATAGATGTTGAAATGTGAATGCTTTAATCTTGTGCACTCATAGAGGCTGCAATGGATTGTATGCTATAACGCCATAATGCCATTGTCATTAATTTATTTATTTAAATACATCTATCCATTTAAAGTCTGTTGGCTTGGTTACCCAGCCTCTTGCCGTTGAACTTTGGATGCACACCAATATTATTAGTTTGTCCATTGAAGACTTAAAAGGAACCAAGAGTCATCATGACTATACAAATTGTCATCTAAAACCAAAAAACTCTCAGGTAATACAAGTATTTCACTGAGTGGTGTTCCCCTTTAACTCATTTTTAGCACAACTGAATTGATAAGGTTCAGTAGTGCTGTAGGGATCGCTAAGTGTCTGTCTGTCTGTGTGTGTGTTTGTGTGTGTGTGTGTGTGTGTGTGTGTGTGTGTGTGTGAGTGTGTAAACAACTTAAAGTAAAAAACTGCTAGACCAATTGCTTTAATATTTGGTGGTCATGTTACTTCGATTGTCTAATTGGGAAATTGTTCAAATGAAAATGATCGCATCAGAAATGTGTATTTATGTTTGAAAATGTGATTTGTTGTATTACAAAATGCTTTGACTTCAACCTGGAAATGAAAGATTCTTGTTTTATTGATGTAATGAAATCATTAAATCTTTTATGAGCTACTTCACATGTCAGTGTCAATGGCGTAAAGATTAACATCTGTTTATGGTTGCTTGGCAACCTAGGCCTGTTATTTAAATATCCAAAAGTGAACTCGCATGCCAAAATATTGATACTAAGCAACCTCCAATTGATGGCGTATGTGGGGAATGTAACAAAAGGGTTGTGTAGGCAAATTAAACATTTGGCAGGTGAACACGTATATGCTAAAGCTACTACAATGTAGACTATACTCATAGCAACAATGAACTAGCGATAAATATGTATTGTACAATAACATCATTGGTATAAGGCAAGTGGATAGATGTGCTGTCATGATGGTTGAATGTTTAGAGTGGCTGGCTAGGAATCTGCAGGTTGCAGGTTGTAGAGTCATGATGGTTGAATGTTTAGAGTGGCTGGCTAGGAATCTGCAGGTTGCAGGGTTGAGCCCGTTGCTGGCATTTGTTTCTGAATGACTAAAATTCTTGGGTAAGATTTGAACCACAATTGCGCTTTGGTTAACCTAGCTGTATTAATTGGGGACATGGTAGGATAGATGTTGAAATGAATGTGAATGCTTTAATCCCATGCACTTATAGAGGCTGATTGTATGCTCCCCAGGGAGTTGAGGAAGTAAAGGGCCATTGTGCCACTATAGGTCTGTGCCATGGAGTAATAATTGTAAAGCTCTTTGAGGATGTGATTATTATAGATTTGTGCTATAATGCCATTGTCACTAATTTATTTAAGTACATCTATCCATTTAAAGTCTGTAGCCCCTTGCCATTGAGGGAGCTACTCCCCCCTCCCAGCAGGCAGCTACACCCCCAGCAGGCAGCAACACCACCCAGCAGGCAGCTACAACCCCCCAGCAGGCAGCTACAACCCCAGCAGGCAGCTACATCCCTCCAGCAGGCAGCTACACCCCCTGCCCCAGCAGGCAGCTACACCCCAGCAGGCAGCTACATCCCTCCAGCAGGCAGCTACACCCCCTGCCCCAGCAGGCAGCTACACCCCAGCAGGCACTTACATCCCTCCAGCAGGCAGCTACACCCCCTGCCCCAGCAGGCAGCTACACCCCTAGCAGGCAGCTACATCGCTCCAGCAGGCAGCTACACCCCCCAGCAGGCAGCTACACCCCCAGCAGGCAGCTACACCCCTCAGCAGGCAGCTACATCCCTCCAGCAGGCAGCTACACCCCCAGCAGGCAGCTACAACCCACCCACAGCAGGCAGCTACATCTCCCCAGCAGGCAGCTACATCCCCCCAGCAGGCAGCTACACCCCCCAGCAGGCAGCTACAAACCTCCCCCCCAGCAGGCAGCTACACCCCAGGCAACTACACCCCCCTGCCCCAGCAGGCAGCTACACCCCCAGCAGGCAGCTACATCCCCCCTGCAGGCAGCTACACCCCCAGCAGGCAGCTACATCCCTCACCCCTGAAACAATAAAGTCTGTATCTGTGAAATGGCTAGGTGTAGTACAGTGACGTCATACATGAAAACGTATCTTGTAAATATCTAAATGTATCAGATGACATGGTCAGATTTAAATTTCCTCAAACTTTGTAAATATGTATAATCATGTAATTCTTTAGTCTGTAAGGTACACCGTGATGGGGCGCCCTCACACATCAGAGGCCAGTGAGGGCGGAACGTCATGTCATATCTTACAGTCTAGTAATTCTTAGAAACCATAACACAGATACATGTGTTAATATTCTAATTTACATAGAGTATATATCAGTTGTCCATCATCAATATAGCTTTTTAATGTTACATGTTTTAGCATTGTGAATGTATTACATAATGATATAACGCACAAGCAGTTCAAAATGTTTTTAGCATTGAGCTTTTGATCTGTCTTGTTGACGATCCTCATCAGAATGATATTCATTGTTACAGCTGACTAATCTGCTGACCATACCGCCACCTAGTGGCCAGCTTTAACTAGATTTTGACAGATTGAAAACTTAATGCTAAAACAACTTTGAACTATTTGTGTCTTATAACCTTTATAAATCATTTGATCTACAAAGCTAATCTAATGATTTTTGTCATACCATTACGTAAAGTCTTTCCGGGTTGTTGTGATTCAACAAAATGACATTGATCTCAAATCAAACTGTTCAAATCAACCCTACCTGTGTTTTACAATAATCATATGTTTGAATTGAAGTGACAAAAACGTTTGTTTTATATGGATTGATATTAATTAAAATAGATTGATATAAATGACATATTAATCATATAATATTACATAATATCATTTGTGTGAATGATAAAATAGACAGCTACCTTATGTATATTTTTGATATATATATTTAAATGTTGTCTAAAAGGAAATATTAAAATATTAATAAAGTGGCCGTGTGGATGAGAATTAAGTATTTATTTTGGATTTTTAATTGATAATACAACTTTACTGTGTTTTTCTACTTTAACAAATAATGTGAAATAACATATTATAAATACCAAGACCTTGTTTGTAACTCATTTGATTACAAAAAGATGAAAAAAGATGAAAAAAGTGTAAACACTTTGTTATTTTTTTGCATAATAACAAACATTTTAGACATATTTTATTGATTTTCAATTTACAGAGTTACAAACAAGGAATTGGTAGATATTATTTCACATTATTTTTTTTTTCAATTAGAAAATACGGTAAAGTTGTTTTATAAATTAAATATCCCAAATAAATACCTAATCCTCATTAATTTGGTCACTTTAACACTGGGTTTGCAGTAAGCATATTTTTAATGTAATTTTGACATGATTTTGTGAAACTGGTGTAAATTAGTCTAATCACTGTATATGTTTGTTTTATATTAGGATCTCATTGTTGCTGTTTTAAGTGGAGATATAGAGAAGGTTAAATTTTACTTGGATAATGGTTATGATGTGAATTATACAAATGAATCATGGGTAAGTGTATCAATAAGTAGCTCATTGCTAATAATAAAACAATATTTTAGTTACACAAAAACATTGATTGCAGAGTGGTTGACATAAAGATAAGATGATTACAATGGAATATTGACAACAATAGCTAAACAGGCACTAACGTTAAAACTGTTTGCAATTATCAGTTTTGATTGTAAACTACAACTTTTTGTGCCATAAGTGTTTGCCCATGTCCACGATAATTATTTATATTTAGTTATTCCTGACAAGTCTTTGCATCTTTAGTCTATGCATTAGGTGATACCACATCTAAGGAAAGACTTTAAAAAACCTTAAACTAAAAATGAAACAAAATAAAACATGTCATGGTAAGACATTGAATGAAAACAAAACACACTTGTGATCCAGTTAAAAATAATGTTTTTGTCCAAAAGATATTGCCTACTTTAATCAATAAAGAACAAAAGTGAAACAGAAGTACAGTAACATGTATTCTATAATGTGAGATATTTTGTCGGCGGAATATGTAACTTGGATTTTGTCATAGATGTGCTATTGACAAATCACCGTCATTGATTGACAGATATCATTGACTGAGCCATGTGCATTAGCAATTGTGACAATCTATTGTGATCAGTATCCCAAAGGACAGAGATGCTGTGTCTTTGTTTTTAGCACAACTGAACTGAGGTTCAGTAGTGCTAGAACCATGGAGAAATTTGTGTGTGTGTGTGTGTGTGCGTGTGTGTGTGTAAATGACAAAGTCAAAAACCGTCAAACCGATCGGCTTGATATTTGGTGGGGACACTACTTAGGGTGTCTAGATGGAAAATTCTTCAAATGAAAGCGAAAGCATCAGAGGTGTGTGTTTTGTTTTTAAAAAAACATGATTTATTGTGTTAAAAGATGCTTTGACTAGAAATGAAAGATTCTTGTTTTATTGATGCAATGAAACCATTAAATCTTTTATGGACTACTTCACATCTCAATGTCAATGCCATCAAGATTAACCTCAGTTTGACGTTGCTTGGAAACCTGTTTAGCACAACTGGGCTGAAGGTTCAGTAGTGCTTTAGGCATGTCTGTCTATGTGTGTGTGTGTTGTGTGTGTGTGTGTGTGGGGGGGGGAATGTGTGTGTGTGTGTGTGTGTAAACAACTTAAAGTAAAAAACTGCTGGACCGATTGCTTTAATATTTGGTGGTCATGTTACTTTGGGTGTCTAGTTGGGAATTTTGAAAAATGATAGCATCAGAGATGTGCAATTTAGATAAAAAACCTAAACTTCAAAACTACTGTGGAGATTGGCCTGAAATTTTGTGGAAACATTCTTAGGGGTGAGTCAATTAAGGTTTGTTCATGACATGATGATTCCCTTAGTAATATGCAAATTAGGGATAAAAATGTGTCTTTTTGGTCAAAAACCTATCATTCCAAAACTATCGAGGAGATTGGGCTGAAATTTAACAAGGATTCATCTGTTGGTGTATAGATGAAGAAATATCAAGCATATAATGATGTCATCAGTAATATGCAAATTAAGTGTAAAAATGTGAATTTTGGTCAAATATGTATATCTCAAAAAGTACTTGGTCAATTAGACTGAAACTTGGTGAAATGTTTCTAGAAGTGTTATTCCACAGATTTTCTTCAAAATATTTTGACACAATTGGCCCTAGCAATCATGACCAATCCCTTAACAACAACCAAATGGCAGTATATTTTGGTCAAACAATATCATCTGGTAGGCAAGTGAGTAATCATTCAAAAAATGTATGCAAATATCCCTAGCAACCATGACCACATCCATAGCAACAGCCAAACGGTCTTGTATTTCACAAAGATAACAAGTATTAGTAGACAATTGAATAAACATTCAAAAATGTATGCAAATCTGCCTAATAACAGGACCACGCCCATAGAAACAACCAAATGATCACATATATTGTGAAGATAACGAGAGGATTAATAGACAAATGAATAACAAAAAAAACTTGATATCTGTCCATTTCCTATAACTGAGAACAGGTTACTTTTCTTTACATTCTTGACATTCTCATTTTCCTGGAACATTCTGGAGACTGATATCTACTGCGAAATGTTGTAAAGTAGCAGCCTTCTCATTATCTGGCCACTTCTGTCTTTTGTATGTGCCTGAAATTAAATTACAATAAAAAGTTCTTGTTGATGTTTTATAGCCAAATCTTTCTAAATATGTGTTGAAAATATAATTTAGGTTCCAGAAACTATTCATGAAGTGTGATTGTCGCTCCTAAATTTATAGCATTGTTAAGAGTCCGTTGTTACTTACATGACTTGCAAACTGAGAAGGGGCAACACATCTTCTGATCAGAGAAGTGGAAAACCCTATACCAATGATACTTTTTCTATAGTGGAAACTAAGGGCGTGGTAAAAATAACCTATGTATTTACATAATCTGAGGCAGTCGATCTTGATATAAAAAGCATAATTAAGCCTGTACCAGCTACATCTAGGATTTTCCTTTTTTCTTCAAATAACCAGAGATATATTCACTAAAAATTTGTCAGTTAATTATATTATGAAAAAGATATTGTATGTGTTAATTAGTAGTCAATATTATCTGTAGGTAGTGTAGTGTTCAGTTTAAATCTTGAGCGAAAACTGGGTTTTGTCTGTCATCATGTACACTATACTAGTTGTAACTGGATTATCATTTTGCAATCAGATAACCACAATATATTCACAGTAAACTGTAACAAGTCTTCAGTCTTTCTCAAATTCTGACAAGCATGAATCAACAACACCACTTGGATTCCCTCCATGTACGTTGTCATAGTCACGTATGGTCATTCTCTCCACTTTCCTACTTCTCTGTCTATTAAACATGATAAGCTGTGAGAGGGTAAATCTGCAAAGTTGCAACCAACTCTTGTTATTTGGATTAAACTTTAATTCCTCTTTAGTATTTTACCAACTATCTCCATATGGCTGTGGAGTGCTTTGACATCATCTACAAGTGGTAACAACATTGGCTTATTTCTTTTCCGTTCATTGATTGTTTTCTGCGCATTGCAACTTATGTCTTCAGACCACTTCAAGGTGCAAAGTCGCAGAAACTGTCTGGCTCTGGTTAAAAGACCATCATCTCCTGTTTTAATGGCATTGCTTTGTAAAATGGCTGCACATTTCTGAAGAATGTTTCCTAGTTTTGTGGCCAGAGTAGTAATCTTAAAAGAGGAATCCATTGTATCATATCCAGCTAGACTTTGTACAGCTGCAACAAGCAAATTAAACTTGTGCGGATGAATACAATCTGTGAAAGATGTCACTTCTCCTTTACTGATCTTTCTCATTGAGATGACAAATTTACCCAATTCTCGTAGCTTTTGACTGATATAGTAGTGACGTTCCGCTCCTTGTTTCTTGTATAAGCTTGCAACTTGCTGCAATATCACAGTTGATCACTTCGTACAACTCTAGCAATTTCATCCTGGTTCATCTTTGGTAGCACATTGTCCATCAAACCTTGATTTGCTGCTTGACAAATTGGTAACAAATGTACTGACCTTCCCTGTGCTCTGTTTTTTGATGATCCATATATTGTAGGTTTTAAATCACAAGACCTTTGGTGTTTTCAAAGATCACCTCTGATAAAATACCCCAAGCAAAATTCACATGGTAAATAGTCTTCCACCTTTACTGCATGTGTTGGATGTTTGCATGGTATGAGGAAACCCCCCCCCCCCCAGCCTCTTGCAATACCCTGAGATTATGACCGTGATTACCTTTGATCAAAAGTTTCTTTAATAGAAGGCTTCATTCTTTGCTACCTGTAGGAAAACTGAATGAATCAGACACTTCGGATTCATTGCTATGATTTTGTTTTAAATGGCATGTTAGTTTTCCATAGTCCTTTAGGCAATAAACACAGTACTGATGTTTATCCCACTTTCTTTTCCCAGTATTGTTTGTAGTTAAAACTTTGATATGCTTTCTTTTTCTTGATGGGCTGGATGATGATGATATATTGGAACTCTGAATTGTTTTTACACAATGTGAGGACTTGGTTGCAACAGCCCTATCAACATGTCTCTTACTGGCAACTTGTTGTGCATTTTGGCCAATAACAATATTTTTCTTCATGGCAGCCCTCTTGGTTGATGTTGTCAATTGTATATCATTGCCTATCTCTGAACTATCAGGCACTATAATGTTATCTGGTATTGGTGTACATTCTGAACTTGGATCAGTTTATTGATCTGAATCACTACAATCAGTTAAGTCAACTCTGTCTGGGGAAGGCATGTAGTCTGGATCAGCATCAGAATCATCAATAATGTCAACTTCAGAGTCTGTATAATCAACAATATTATTGCAACAATTAGCCTTATCTGATGTTACCAAAGGGATACATGTGTCTATGATTCTATTTGAAGTTGAGTTTTCAGTCTGAATGTTATCAATTTCCCTAGTTACTTTGGCCTTTGGTACACCTACAGATTTAGGAAACACTGTTGACTCTAATTGTTGTTTCTTATTTTTCATCATGAATATTCTAGTGTGAATTGGCAGGATATCAAATATTTCTGATGAATCAGATTCCAAGTAAGTCTCAACAGCATACACATCACTTGATGGCTTAGGCTTTTTCAATATTGAGTCATCAGCATCCATAGGTGAGTGAATTACTGGTGTGAGACTTTGCAGGGCAGGAAAGGTTTCAAATGTATTAGTCTCATAGTATGTTTCTGGAACACACTCATCACTTTGTACATCTCTGTCTTTGAACTATGTACTGATCGGTAGTTTAGTGTCTATCAACTGTGTACTGATTGGTAGTTAGGTGTCTATCAACTGTGTACTGATCGGTAGTTTAGTGTCTATCAACTGTGTACTGATTGGTAGTTAGGTGTCTATCAACTGTGTACTGATTGGTTGTTCAGTGTCTATCAACTGTGTACTGATTGGTTGTTCAGTGTCTATCAACTGTGTACTGATTGGTAGTTAGGTATCTATCAACTGTGTACTGATTGGTTGTTTAGTGTCTATCAACTGTGTACTGATTGGTAGTTAGGTGTCTATCAACTGTGTACTGATTGGTTGTTCAGTGTCTATCAACTCTGTACTGATTGGTAGTTCGGTGTCTATCAACTGTGTACTGATTGGTTGTTTAGTGTCTATCAACTGTGTACTGATTGGTTGTTTAGTGTCTTTCAACTGTGTACTGATTGGTTGTTCAGTGTATATCAACTGTGTACTGATTGGTTGTTCAGTGTCTTTCAACTGTGTACTGATTGGTTGTTCAGTGTCTATCAACTGTGTACTGATTGGTAGTTCAGTGTCTTTCAACTGTGTACTGATTGGTTGTTCAGTGTCTTTCAACTGTGTACTGATTGGTTGTTCAGTGTCTATCAACTGTGTACTGATTGGTAGTTAGGTATCTATCAACTGTGTACTGATTGGTTGTTCAGTGTCTTTCAACTGTGTACTGATTGGTAGTTAGGTGTCTACCAACTGTGTACTGATTGGTTGTTCAGTGTCTTTCAACTGTGTACTGATTGGTTGTTCAGTGTCTTTCAACTGTGTACTGATTGGTTGTTCAGTGTCTATCAACTGTGTACTGATTGGTAGTTAGGTATCTATCAACTGTGTACTGATTGGTTGTTCAGTGTCTATCAACTGTGTACTGATTGGTAGTTCAGTGTCTTTCAACTGTGTACTGATTGGTTGTTCAGTGTCTATCAACTGTGTACTGATTGGTTGTTCAGTGTCTTTCAACTGTGTACTGATTGGTTGTTCAGTGTCTTTCAACTGTGTACTGATTGGTAGTTAGGTATCTATCAACTGTGTACTGATTGGTTGTTCAGTGTCTATCAACTGTGTACTGATTGGTAGTTCAGTGTCTTTCAACTGTGTACTGATTGGTTGTTCAGTGTCTATCAACTGTGTACTGATTGGTTGTTCAGTGTCTTTCAACTGTGTACTGATTGGTTGTTCAGTGTCTTTCAACTGTGTACTGATTGGTAGTTAGGTGTCTATCAACTGTGTACTGATTGGTTGTTCAGTGTCTATCAACTGTGTACTGATTGGTAGTTAGGTGTCTATCAACTGTGTACTGATTGGTAGTTAGGTGTCTATCAACTGTGTACTGATCGGTTGTTCAGTGTCTATCAACTGTGTACTGATTGGTTGTTCAGTGTCTATCAACTGTGTACTGATTGGTCTTTCAGTGTCTATCAACTGTGTACTGATTGGTAGTTAGGTGTCTATCAACTGTGAACTGATTGGTAGTTAGGTGTCTATCAACTGTGTACTGATTGGTTGTTCAGTGTCTTTCAACTATGTACTGATTGGTAGTTAGGTGTCTATCAACTGTGTACTGATTGGTTGTTCAGTGTCTATCAACTGTGTACTGATTGGTAGTTCGGTGTCTATCAACTGTGTACTGATTGGTTGTTCAGTGTCTATCAACTGTGTACTGATTGGTAGTTAGGTATCTATCAACTGTGTACTGATTGGTTGTTCAGTGTCTATCAACTTTGTACTGATTGGTAGTTCGGTGTCTATCAACTGTGTACTGATTGGTTGTTCAGTGTCTATCAACTTTGTACTGATTGGTAGTTAGGTATCTATCGACAACTGTGTACTGATTGGTAGTTCAGTGTCTTTCAACTGTGTACTGATTGGTAGTTAGGTGTCTATCAACTGTGTACTGATTGGTTGTTCAGTGTCTTTCAACTGTGTACTGATTGGTAGTTAGGTATCTATCGACAACTGTGTACTGATTGGTAGTTCAGTGTCTTTCAACTGTGTACTGATTGGTAGTTAGGTGTCTATCAACTGTGTACTGATTGGTTGTTCAGTGTCTTTCAACTGTGTACTGATTGGTTGTTCAGTGTCTATCAACTGTGTACTGATTGGTAGTTAGGTGTCTATCAACTGTGTACTGATTGGTTGTTCAGTGTCTTTCAACTGTGTACTGATTGGTTGTTCAGTGTCTATCAACTGTGTACTGATTGGTAGTTCGGTGTCTATCAACTGTGTACTGATTGGTAGTTAGGTGTCTATCAACTGTGTACTGATTGGTTGTTCAGTGTCTTTCACCTGTGTACTGATTGGTAGTTAGGTATCTATCAACTGTGTACTGATTGGTTGTTCAGTGTCTTTCAACTGTGTACTGATTGGTCTTTAGGTGTCTATCAACTGTGTATTGATTGGTAGTTAGGTGTCTATCAACTGTGTACTGATTGGTAGTTCAGTGTCTATCAACTGTGTACTGATTGGTAGTTCGGTATCTATCAACTGTGTACTGATTGGTTGTTCAGTGTCTTTCAACTGTGTACTGATTGGTAGTTAGGTGTCTATCAACTGTGTACTGATTGGTTGTTCAGTGTCTATCAACTGTGTACTGATTGGTAGTTAGGTGTCTATCAACTGTGTACTGATTGGTAGTTAGGTGTCTATCAACTGTGTACTGATCGGTTGTTCATTGTCTATCAACTGTGTACTGATTGGTTGTTCAGTGTCTATCAACTGTGTACTGATTGGTCTTTCAGTGTCTATCAACTGTGTACTGATTGGTAGTTCGGTGTCTATCAACTGTGTACTGATTGGTTGTTCAGTGTCTTTCAACTGTGTACTGATTGGTAGTTAGGTATCTATCGACAACTGTGTACTGATTGGTAGTTCAGTGTCTTTCAACTGTGTACTGATTGGTAGTTAGGTGTCTATCAACTGTGTACTGATTGGTTGTTCAGTGTCTATCAACTGTGTACTGATTGGTAGTTAGGTGTCTATCAACTGTGTACTGATTGGTTGTTCAGTGTCTTTCAACTGTGTACTGATTGGTTGTTCAGTGTCTATCAACTGTGTACTGATTGGTAGTTAGGTGTCTTTCAACTGTGTACTGATTGGTAGTTCAGTGTCTATCAACTGTGTACTGATTGGTAGTTCGGTGTCTATCAACTGTGTACTGATTGGTAGTTAGGTGTCTTTCAACTGTGTACTGATTGGTTGTTCAGTGTCTTTCAACTGTGTACTGATTGGTAGTTCAGTGTCTTTCAACTGTGTACTGATTGGTTGTTCAGTGTCTATCAACTGTGTACTGATGGGTAGTTCAGTGTCTTTCAACTGTGTACTGATTGGTAGTTAGGTGTCTATCAACTGTGTACTGATTGGTTGTTCAGTGTTTTTCACCTGTGTACTGATTGGTAGTTAGGTGTCTATCAACTGTGTACTGATTGGTAGTTCAGTGTCTTTCAACTGTGTACTGATTGGTAGTTCAGTGTCTTTCAACTGTGTACTGATTGGTTGTTCAGTGTCTATCAACTGTGTACTGATTGGTAGTTCAGTGTCTTTCAACTGTGTACTGATTGGTTGTTCAGTGTCTTTCAACTGTGTACTGATTGGTTATTCAGTGTCTATCAACTGTGTACTGATTGGTAGTTCGGTATCTATCAACTGTGTACTGATTGATAGTTTGGTGTCTATCAACTGTGTACTGATTGGTAGTTCGGTATCTATCAACTGTGTACTGATTGGTTGTTCAGTGTCTATAAACTGTGTACTGATTGGTAGTTAGGTATCTATCAACTGTGTACTGATTGGTTGTTCAGTGTCTTTCAACTGAGTACTGATTGGCAGTTCAGACACACTGTCTCCTAGGTTTTATATTCTTCAGTACTGAATCTCCAATAATGAAGGTCTTCATAGGTTTATTCTGGACGTTTTCTACCTGAGGGCTTCTATCTTCAATATAATTGTAATTACAATTTGATGCCACCTGCTTAAAACTGAACAGCTGAAAAAAAGTTACATGTGCTGTTAACATTGAATTGAAGTAAGGATAGACACTGGGGTGGGTGGAGGGTGGGGGGGGGGGGGTACTGAAGTTTTGGATTGTCCAAATCCTACGACACCCCCTCCCCCCGGCCTTAAATAATGACGGCTCTCGTATGGACCCCAATGGAAATAAGTCTTTAACTTTGTGGGTTATCCAAGTAATTCAACAATTTGTACTAGTTTTTATTTGTATATCTGTACTGTCGATCTTGTTGTTTTACTGAAATAAACTAAACTATTTACTCTTCTCAATAATAAATCCATGCTATGATGCATAGAAGTTAATATACATTATCATGTTTCATGGTCAAGATGTCACAGTTTTACAAGCCACAGTTTTACAAGCCACAGTTTCCAAGTCACAATTGCTGTCCTCACCGGTCTCCCATATTTTATAGGCTTTTTAATGATTGCATACAATTCTCTAAAAGTTAGTTATCTACCAGAGTGCTAAATCTGATAGATATATTGTTAAATTAGTTTTAATCTTGATAGTCAGTTTGTAGTCAATTTCAAACATATATTTCTCCTACCTTTACAATAAAACATGAAAAGAATAAACTTAATGTAATTATGTTTGGCTAAATAACCTACAAGGCTGCCAGGATTTGATGTTCATTTGTTCATAACTGAACTTGTCAAAATGGTGTCAGTGGTATGTAAATCATAAAATCTGAGCGGGTTTTTTTGACAAAATCATTTCTGAAGCTGAATCCTTTGACCGATACATAATTTTATTTCCAATGGTCATCAAGTTAATGACTTCCATGTTTCATCATGGGTGTTGCCATATACCCTATGCTCTATAGCACGGCTGTGGAGTTGAGTGTTAGTCAGTCACATTCGATTTCTTGTGGTTTATTAGCACAACTGAACTGAAGGTTCAGTAGTGCTATAGGCATGGCAAAGTGCCTGTCTATCTGTCTGTCTGTCTGTCTGTCTATGTGTGTGTGACGTGTGTGTGTGTGTAGACAACTTGCAATAATTCAAGATATATCAAATAAAACCTTTATTTATTGAGAACTTAATCAGAAATGTTTGTATTATTGTATTCATAATTATGCTTCAAATGAGTACTTGTGTCACCAAGGTAGCACATCCCTTTTATGGAATGAAGTCGGCCATCCCCTAAAGAAAGCATGTCTATATTGGGTTCTTCAATAATACAAAACCTATGTACTGAGTCAGCAAATGTCAGTTTCTACATTTCATATTCTTTTCAAACTAAATTGCTTGTAATGATGAAGTCAATTGTTGACAAAATCACAAGTTTACACTTTGACCAATGTTAGCTTACAAGTGGTATATTAGCTGGTTGATCTTGAGTGACGTTCTCTCTCAACACACTTTGTGTTTTGAAAGACATAGTCAAGATCAATCAGGAAAATACAAATCTAAGACCTACTTTACTGCAAGTTGAATTTAACATACACAAGGAAATCATTGTAATTTATTTGCTATTAATTTCAAATTTGCCATTGAATTCAGGGCTTGCCCTGCCTGACCGTAGCTGGCATGCACTATGTACCCCTGTTTATATATGTAAGTTACAGATATTAAAATAGACTTTGTGAATATATTCATAGCAACCAGATATTTATTTCCCCTGATGTTGTAAACGTAATTTTGTCAAGATATGACTCATACAGTATTTGTGGTTGATATGATATAATCATATCTGATGTATGGGTAATGAACCAATATGGTTACCTAGGTATAGACTATGTAGAGAATAGTAGACACATTCACTTGTACAGATAGTGTATGTATGTATATATGTATAATTGTGTTTGTCTGCCTGTCTGTCTGCGTGTTAACTTTAGGGGTAAACTGTGACAACAAATAAAACAGACGAGATCTATTTTCCTTTCAAAATAATAACCATTTTATTCAACATTCTTGGTAACTATGGTAACTATAAAGTAGAAATTTCAGAGTGTTGTTACCTTTGTATTAAAGTAAACTATAATGTGGAATTAAAAGTATCAAATTAAAAAAAAATATGTAAAAATAAAATATCCTCTTCAAAATAATGCAATGAATGGTTCACGTCATAACCAAGTTATCTCCTGAAATTGTCTCCCATATAATTTTATTTATTATTGACATACATTGTATTGCCAGTGTACAGTACAGTATCATTGAACTTTTGTAAAATAGGTTGAATTCTTTCCAGTCATTTATGATCACTAAAAGGTACTTCACCGTCGTTGAGTTGTTGGTAGGTGTGTGGTGTCCTGGTTCATGCCCCAAATATAGTGAACAAACAGAGAAGAAAAATTAGTGTCCTGGTCCCTACCCAAATACAAGAAACATCTAGAAAAATTAGTGTCCTGGTCCCTGCCCCAGATACAGTGAACAAACAGAGACCTTTTCGATTGAAGCTCAGGGTCATAGTCAAAATTCAAGGTCTACTTAATTTGTTGGACTTTTAAGTTTTATCGAAACATTCATTGAAACCTTTCTGTATACTTTCATCAGATATGACCAGTAGAGCTGTAAGATGGCCAAGGAAATATCCAAACATAAAATATTTCCGTAAAACATGAAAAAAGTACATATGAAGTTGTTTTGTAACAAACAGCTGTTACCAAGACAACTGCTGTCAATATCTCCAATTATAGGAAAAGTGTTAATATACTAATCTGAAAGTGCTATTGATATAATGTAAGTGTTTGTATATAGGGTTTTGGGGACAAGTAATTCACTGATTACATGATCCTCTCAATCCAAAGTCAAGGTCATCTTTTTGTAATTATTAGTTCCCGCCAGACAAAGTCCGGGATGGGGACTTATGGATTGGGTTCCATCTATCCGTCTGTCCGGAGCTGTTTCTTGGAGACATCTGGACCGATTTTTTTCAAACCTGGTACAGGGGCAACATACTATGGCATACATATGCACGTCAATTTGTTTTATGATACAATCCAATATGGCTGCCTTGCAGCTATTTTGTTTGTGAATTTTCCATGTCCAAAGCCATAACTCAGACATGCTTGAACAGATCTCATTCAAAGTTGGTATTAGGACAGTGTTCTATGACATACATGTGCATATTCATTTCCATCATGATACAATCTGATATGGATGGCTGGCAGCCATTTTGTTGGTGCAGTTTTCATGTCCAAAGCCATAACTCAGAATTGCTTGAAGAGGTCCCCCCCCGTACCCCGTACCCGACCCATCCTTTCTTGTTGAATGGTTTATTCCATGACGTCATCTTGAAGAGTAGGTATGTCCCGTGTCCAATGAGGAGACACAACATGAGTAGGCATGTGCCATGTCCAACGAGCAGACACAACATATCTAAGTCTGTTTGATTTAGGTTCACAAGTGTTGTTGCATGATCAGGGTAGTGATATCAAGAAATCTAATGGTAATTTTTTGTGTATCAAACTAATTGTATCATTGTTGGGTGCAATATCTTTACTTGAGATAAGAAGCACAGGAATCAACATCAAAATGACAACATAAACTGCCAGTTCCTTAAATTAAAACCAAATCATAGTGGGGGCTATGTCATTCTCAATGACTTGTTAAATTACCGTCGGAAACATCAGATGAGATCTTTACAGTGATGAAAAAGCCGCAGAAAATATCAAATCTTTTAGTCTTTCAGGAAAAATACAGCAAAGGCATTTGCTGAGCTGCTTTTATTACAAACTTCTGTTACCAAGACAACTGGTATCAAGATCACCAAAATATGAAGGTATTGAATATCGCAGGGTCCTGAAAGTGCTGCAGATATGACACAAGTGTCTATATATAGGTTTTAGGGAATGGGTAACACACTTATCACATGATCTTTTCGATCCAAGCTCAAGGTCATAGTCTAATTACAAGGACACTGAAATATTTTCACTTTGTTAATCCAAATATTCACAGGTGTTTTCCCTAACTACCACTAAGACATAATGTGTAAGACTGCAAATCTATTAATATAGATATTGTAGACTGCAATCTACTTTTGTACAAATAAACACTAACAGACCAGACATTCACTATAGTCTAAACTTTTACACATAGAAATACTCACTGACTAGACTATTACCATAGACTATAGTCTACACTAGTACACATAGAAATACTCACTGACTAGACTATTACCTTAGACTTCAGTCTACACTAGTACACATAGAAATACTCACTGACTAGACTATTACCATAGACTTCAGTCTACACTTGTACACATAGAAATACTCACTGACTAGACTATTACCATAGACTTCAGTCTACACTTGTACACATAGAAATACTCACTGACTAGACTATTACCATAGACTTCAGTCTACACTTGTACACATATAAATACTCACTGACTAGACTATTACCTTAGACTTCAGTCTACACTTGTACACATAGAAATACTCACTGACTAGACTATTACCATAGACTTCAGTCTACACTTGTACACATAGAAATACTCACTGACTAGACTATTACCATAGACTTCAGTCTACACTTGTACACATAGAAATACCCACTGACTAGACTATTACCATAGACTTCAGTCTACACTTGTACACTTAGAAATACTCACTGACTAGACTATTACCAAAGACTTCAGTCTACACTAGTACACATATAAATACTCACTGACTAGACTATTACCATAGACTATAGTCTACACTTGTACACATAGAAATACTCACTGACTAGACTATTACTATAGACTTCAGTCTACACTTGTACACATAGAAATACTCACTGACTAGACTATTACCATAGACTTCAGTCTGCACTTGTACACATAGAAATACTCACTGACTAGACTATTACCATAGACTTCAGTCTACACTTGTACACATAGAAATACTCACTGACTAGACTATTACCATAGACTTCAGTCTACACTTGTACACATAGAAATACTCACTGACTAGACTATTACCATAGACTTCAGTCTACACTTGTACACATAGAAATACTCACTGACTAGACTATTACCATAGACTTCAGTCTACACTTGTACACATAGAAATACTCACTGACTAGACTATTACCATAGACTTCAGTCTACATTTGTACACATAGAAATACTCACTGACTAGACTATTACCTTAGACTATAGTCTACACTTGTACACATAGAAATACTCACTGACTAGACTATTACCATAGACTTCAGTCTACACTTGTACACATAGAAATACTCACTGACTAGACTATTACCATAGACTTCAGTCTACACTTGTACACATATAAATACTCACTGACCATACTATTACCATAGACTTCAGTCTACACTTGTACACATAGAAATACTCACTGACTAGACTATTACCATAGACTTCAGTCTACACTTGTACACATATAAATACTCACTGACTAGACTATTACCATAGACTATAGTCTACACTTGTACACATAGAAATACTCACTGACTAGACTATTACCATAGACTTCAGTCTACACTTGTACACATAGTAATACTCACTGACTAGACTATTACCATAGACTATAGTCTACACTTGTACACATAGAAATACTCACTGACTAGACTATTACCATAGACTTCAGTCTACACTTGTACACATAGAAATACTCACTGACTAGACTATTACCATAGACTTCAGTCTACACTTGTACACATAGAAATACTCACTGACTACAAATGTAGACTATTACCATATACTTCAGTCTACACTTGTACACATATAAATACTCACTGACTAGACTATTACCATAGACTATAGTCTACACTTGTACACATAGAAATACTCACTGACTAGACTGTTACCATAGACTTCAGTCTACACTTGTACACATAGAAATACTCACTGACTAGACTATTACCATAGACTTCAGTCTACACTTGTACACATAGAAATACTCACTGACTAGACTATTACCATAGACTTCAGTCTACACTTGTACACATATAAATACTCACTGACTAGACTATTACCTTAGACTATAGTCTACACTTGTACACATAGAAATACTCACTGACTAGACTATTACCTTAGACTATAGTCTACACTTGTACACATAGAAATACTCACTGACTAGACTATTACCATAGACTTCAGTCTACACTTGTACACATAGAAATACTCACTGACTAGACTATTACCATAGACTTCAGTCTACACTTGTACACATAGAAATACTCACTGACTAGACTATTACCATAGACTTCAGTCTACACTTGTACACATAGAAATACTCACTGACTAGGCTATTACCTTAGACTTCAGTCTACACTTGTACACATAGAAATACTCACTGACTAGACTATTACCATAGACTTCAGTCTACACTTGTACACATAGAAATACTCACTGACTAGACTATTACTATAGTCTACACTAGTACACATAGAAATACTCACTGACTAGACTATTACCATAGACTTCAGTCTACACTTGTACACATAGAAATACTCACTGACTAGACTATTACCATAGACTTCAGTCTACACTTGTACATATAGAAATACTCACTGACTAGACTATTACCATAGACTTCAGTCTACATTTGTACACATAGAAATACTCACTGACTAGACTATTACCTTAGACTATAGTCTACACTTGTACACATAGAAATACTCACTGACTAGACTATTACCATAGACTTCAGTCTACACTTGTACACATAGAAATACTCACTGACTAGACTATTACCATAGACTTCAGTCTACACTTGTACACATATAAATACTCACTGACCATACTATTACCATAGACTTCAGTCTACACTTGTACACATAGAAATACTCACTGACTAGACTATTACCATAGACTTCAGTCTACACTTGTACACATATAAATACTCACTGACTAGACTATTACCATAGACTATGTCTACACTTGTACACATAGAAATACTCACTGACTAGACTATTACCATAGACTTCAGTCTACACTTGTACACATAGTAATACTCACTGACTAGACTATTACCATAGACTATAGTCTACACTTGTACACATAGAAATACTCACTGACTAGACTATTACCATAGACTTCAGTCTACACTTGTACACATAGAAATACTCACTGACTAGACTATTACCATAGACTTCAGTCTACACTTGTACACATAGAAATACTCACACTCACTGACTACAAATGTAGACTATTACCATATACTTCAGTCTACACTTGTACACATATAAATACTCACTGACTAGACTATTACCATAGACTATAGTCTACACTTGTACACATAGAAATACTCACTGACTAGACTGTTACCATAGACTTCAGTCTACACTTGTACACATAGAAATACTCACTGACTAGACTATTACCATAGACTTCAGTCTACACTTGTACACATAGAAATACTCACTGACTAGACTATTACCATAGACTTCAGTCTACACTTATACACATAGAAATACTCACTGACTAGACTATTACCTTAGACTATAGTCTACACTTGTACACATAGAAATACTCACTGACTAGACTATTACCATAGACTTCAGTCTACACTTGTACACATAGAAATACTCACTGACTAGACTATTACCATAGACTTCAGTCTACACTTGTACACATAGAAATACTCACTGACTAGGCTATTACCTTAGACTTCAGTCTACACTTGTACACATAGAAATACTCACTGACTAGACTATTACCATAGACTTCAGTCTACACTTGTACACATAGAAATACTCACTGACTAGACTATTACTATAGTCTACACTAGTACACATAGAAATACTCACTGACTAGACTATTACCATAGACTTCAGTCTACACTAGTACACATATAAATACTCACTGACTAGACTATTACCATAGACTTCAGTCTACACTTGTACACATAGAAATACTCACTGACTAGACTATTACCTTAGACTATAGTCTACACTTGTACACATAGAAATACTCACTGACTAGACTATTACCATAGACTTCAGTCTACACTTGTACACATAGAAATACTCACTGACTAGACTATTACCATAGACTTCAGTCTACACTTGTACACATAGAAATACTCACTGACTAGACTATTACCATAGACTTCAGTCTACACTTGTACACATAGAAATACTCACTGACCATACTATTACCATAGACTTCAGTCTACACTTGTACACATAGAAATACTCACTGACTAGACTATTACCATAGACTTCAGTCTACACTTGTACACATATAAATACTCACTGACTAGACTATTACCATAGACTATGGTCTACACTTGTACACATAGAAATACTCACTGACTAGACTATTACCATAGACTTCAGTCTACACTTGTACACATTTAAATACTCACTGACTAGACTATTACCATAGACTTCAGTCTACACTTGTACACATAGAAATACTCACTGACTAGACTATTACCTTAGACTATAGTCTACACTTGTACACATAGAAATACTCACTGACTAGACTATTACCATAGACTTCAGTCTACACTTGTACACATAGAAATACTCACTGACTAGACTATTACCATAGACTTCAGTCTACACTTGTACACATAGAAATACTCACTGACTAGACTATTACCATAGACTTCAGTCTACACTTGTACACATAGAAATACTCACTGACTAGGGTATTACCTTAGACTTCAGTCTACACTTGTACACATAGAAATACTCACTGACTAGACTATTACCATAGACTTCAGTCTACACTTGTACACATAGAAATACTCACTGACTAGACTATTACTATAGTCTACACTAGTACACATAGAAATACTCACTGACTAGACTATTACCATAGACTTCAGTCTACACTAGTACACATATAAATACTCACTGACTAGACTATTACCATAGACTATAGTCTACACTTGTACACATAGAAATACTCACTGACTAGACTATTACCATAGACTTCAGTCTACACTTGTACACATAGAAATACTCACTGACTAGACTATTACCATAGACTTCAGTCTACACTTGTACACATAGAAATACTCACTGACTAGACTATTACCATAGACTTCAGTCTACACTTGTACACATATAAATACTCACTGACTAGACTATTACCATAGACTTCAGTCTACACTTGTACACAGAAAAATACTCACTGACTAGACTATTACCATAGACCTCAGTCTACACTTGTACACATAGAAATACTCACTGACTAGACTATTACCATAGACTTCAGTCTACATTTGTACACATAGAAATACTCACTGACTAGACTATTACCAATTAGACTTCAGTCTACACTTGTACACATATAAATACTCACTGACTAGACTATTACCATAGACTTCAGTCTACACTAGCTAGTACACATAGAAATACTCACTGACTAGACTATTACCATAGACTTCAGTCTACACTTGTACACATAGAAATACTCACTGACTAGACTATTACCATAGACTTCAGTCTACACTTGTACACATAGAAATACTCACTGACTAGACTATTACCATAGACTTCAGTCTACACTTGTACACATAGAAATACTCACTGACTAGACTATTACCTTAGACTTCAGTCTACACTAGTACACATAGAAATACTCACTGACTACACTATTACCATAGACTTCAGTCTACACTTGTACACATAGAAATACTCCCTGACTAGACTATTACCATAGACTTCAGTCTACACTTGTACACATATAAATACTCACTGACTAGACTATTACCTTAGACTTCAGTCTACACTTGTACACATAGAAATACTCACTGACTAGACTATTACCATAGACTTCAGTCTACACTTGTACATGTACACATAAAAATACTCACTGACTAGACTATTACCATAGACTTCAGTCTACACTTGTACACATAGAAATACTGACTGACTAGACTATTACCATAGACTTCAGTCTACACTTGTACACATAGAAATACTCACTGACTAGGCTATTACCTTAGACTTCAGTCTACACTTGTACACATAGAAATACTCACTGACTAGACTATTACCATAGACTTCAGTCTACACTTGTACACATAGAAATACTCACTGACTAGACTATTACTATAGTCTACACTAGTACACATAGAAATACTCACTGACTAGACTATTACCATAGACTTCAGTCTACACTAGTACACATATAAATACTCACTGACTAGACTATTACCATAGACTTCAGTCTACACTTGTACACATAGAAATACTCACTGACTAGACTATTACCTTAGACTATAGTCTACACTTGTACACATAGAAATACTCACTGACTAGACTATTACCATAGACTTCAGTCTACACTTGTACACATAGAAATACTCACTGACTAGACTATTACCATAGACTTCAGTCTACACTTGTACACATAGAAATACTCACTGACTAGACTATTACCATAGACTTCAGTCTACACTTGTACACTTAGAAATACTCACTGACCATACTATTACCATAGACTTCAGTCTACACTTGTACACATAGAAATACTCACTGACTAGACTATTACCATAGACTTCAGTCTACACTTGTACACATATAAATACTCACTGACTAGACTATTACCATAGACTATAGTCTACACTTGTACACATAGAAATACTCACTGACTAGGCTATTACCTTAGACTTCAGTCTACACTTGTACACATAGAAATACTCACTGACTAGACTATTACTATAGTCTACACTAGTACACATAGAAATACTCACTGACTAGACTATTACCATAGACTTCAGTCTACACTAGTACACATATAAATACTCACTGACTAGACTATTACCATAGACTTCAGTCTACACTTGTACACATAGAAATACTCACTGACTAGACTATTACCATAGACTTCAGTCTACACTTGTACACATATAAATACTCACTGACTAGACTATTACCATAGACTTCAGTCTACACTAGTACACATAGAAATACTCACTGACTAGACTATTACCATATACTTCAGTCTACACTCGTACACATAGAAATACTCACTGACTAGACTATTACCATAGACTTCAGTCTACACTTGTACACATAGAAATACTCACTGACTAGACTATTACCTTAGACTTCAGTCTACACTAGTACACATAGAAATACTCACTTACTAGACTATTACCATAGACTTCAGTCTACACTTGTACACATAGAAATACTCACTGACTAGACTATTACCATAGACTTCAGTCTACACTTGTACACATAGAAATACTCACTGACTAGACTATTACCATAGACTTCAGTCTACACTTGTACACATAGAAATACTCACTGACTAGACTATTACCATAGAATATAGTCTACACTTGTACACATAGAAATACTCACTGACTAGACTATTACCATAGACTTCAGTCTACACTTGTACACATAGAAATACTCACTGACTAGACTATTACCGTAGACTTCAGTCTACACTTGTACACATAGAAATACTCACTGACTAGACTATTACTATAGACTTCAGTCTACACTTGTACACATAGAAATACTCACTGACTAGACTATTACCATAGACTTCAGTCTACACTTGTACACATATAAATACTCACTGACTAGACTATTACCATAGACTATAGTCTACACTTGTACACATATAAATACTCACTGACTAGACTATTACCATAGACTTCAGTCTACACTAGTACACATAGAAATACTCACTGACTAGACTATTACCATAGACTTCAGTCTACACTTGTACACAGAAAAATACTCACTGACTAGACTATTACCTTAGACTTCAGTCTACACTAGTACACATAGAAATACTCACTGACTAGACTATTACCATAGACTTCAGTCTACACTTGTACACATAGAAATACTCACTGACTAGACTATTACCATAGACTTCAGTCTACACTAGCTAGTACACATAGAAATACTCATTGACTAGACTATTACCATAGACTTCAGTCTACACTTGTACACATAGAAATACTCACTGACTAGACTATTACCATAGACTTCAGTCTACACTTGTACACATAGAAATACTCACTGACTAGACTATTACCATAGACTTCAGTCTACACTTGTACACAGAAAAATACTCACTGACTAGACTATTACCTTAGACTTCAGTCTACACTAGTACACATAGAAATACTCACTGACTAGACTATTACCATAGACTTCAGTCTACACTTGTACACATATAAATACTCACTGACTAGACTATTACCATAGACTTCAGTCTACACTTGTACACATAGAAATACTCACTGACTAGACTATTACCATAGACTTCAGTCTACACTTGTACACATAGAAATACTCACTGACTAGACTATTACCATAGACTTCAGTCTACACTAGTACACATAGAAATACTCACTGACTAGACTATTACCATAGACTTCAGTCTACACTTGTACACATATAAATACTCACTGACTAGACTATTACCATAGACTATAGTCTACACTTGTACACATAGAAATACTCACTGACTAGACTATTACCATAGACTTCAGTCTACACTTGTACACATAGTAATACTCACTGACTAGACTATTACCATAGACTATAGTCTACACTTGTACACATAGAAATACTCACTGACTAGACTATTACCATAGACTTCAGTCTACACTTGTACACATAGAAATACTCACTGACTAGACTATTACCATAGACTTCAGTCTACACTTGTACACATAGAAATACTCACTGACTACAAATGTAGACTATTACCATATACTTCAGTCTACACTTGTACACATATAAATACTCACTGACTAGACTATTACCATAGACTATAGTCTACACTTGTACACATAGAAATACTCACTGACTAGACTGTTACCATAGACTTCAGTCTACACTTGTACACATAGAAATACTCACTGACTAGACTATTACCATAGACTTCAGTCTACACTTGTACACATAGAAATACTCACTGACTAGACTATTACCTTAGACTTCAGTCTACACTAGTACACATAGAAATACTCACTGACTACACTATTACCATAGACTTCAGTCTACACTTGTACACATAGAAATACTCCCTGACTAGACTATTACCATAGACTTCAGTCTACACTTGTACACATATAAATACTCACTGACTAGACTATTACCTTAGACTTCAGTCTACACTTGTACACATAGAAATACTCACTGACTAGACTATTACCATAGACTTCAGTCTACACTTGTACATGTACACATAAAAATACTCACTGACTAGACTATTACCATAGACTTCAGTCTACACTTGTACACATAGAAATACTGACTGACTAGACTATTACCATAGACTTCAGTCTACACTTGTACACATAGAAATACTCACTGACTAGGCTATTACCTTAGACTTCAGTCTACACTTGTACACATAGAAATACTCACTGACTAGACTATTACCATAGACTTCAGTCTACACTTGTACACATAGAAATACTCACTGACTAGACTATTACTATAGTCTACACTAGTACACATAGAAATACTCACTGACTAGACTATTACCATAGACTTCAGTCTACACTAGTACACATATAAATACTCACTGACTAGACTATTACCATAGACTTCAGTCTACACTTGTACACATAGAAATACTCACTGACTAGACTATTACCTTAGACTATAGTCTACACTTGTACACATAGAAATACTCACTGACTAGACTATTACCATAGACTTCAGTCTACACTTGTACACATAGAAATACTCACTGACTAGACTATTACCATAGACTTCAGTCTACACTTGTACACATAGAAATACTCACTGACTAGACTATTACCATAGACTTCAGTCTACACTTGTACACTTAGAAATACTCACTGACCATACTATTACCATAGACTTCAGTCTACACTTGTACACATAGAAATACTCACTGACTAGACTATTACCATAGACTTCAGTCTACACTTGTACACATATAAATACTCACTGACTAGACTATTACCATAGACTATAGTCTACACTTGTACACATAGAAATACTCACTGACTAGGCTATTACCTTAGACTTCAGTCTACACTTGTACACATAGAAATACTCACTGACTAGACTATTACTATAGTCTACACTAGTACACATAGAAATACTCACTGACTAGACTATTACCATAGACTTCAGTCTACACTAGTACACATATAAATACTCACTGACTAGACTATTACCATAGACTTCAGTCTACACTTGTACACATAGAAATACTCACTGACTAGACTATTACCATAGACTTCAGTCTACACTTGTACACATATAAATACTCACTGACTAGACTATTACCATAGACTTCAGTCTACACTAGTACACATAGAAATACTCACTGACTAGACTATTACCATATACTTCAGTCTACACTCGTACACATAGAAATACTCACTGACTAGACTATTACCATAGACTTCAGTCTACACTTGTACACATAGAAATACTCACTGACTAGACTATTACCTTAGACTTCAGTCTACACTAGTACACATAGAAATACTCACTTACTAGACTATTACCATAGACTTCAGTCTACACTTGTACACATAGAAATACTCACTGACTAGACTATTACCATAGACTTCAGTCTACACTTGTACACATAGAAATACTCACTGACTAGACTATTACCATAGACTTCAGTCTACACTTGTACACATAGAAATACTCACTGACTAGACTATTACCATAGAATATAGTCTACACTTGTACACATAGAAATACTCACTGACTAGACTATTACCATAGACTTCAGTCTACACTTGTACACATAGAAATACTCACTGACTAGACTATTACCGTAGACTTCAGTCTACACTTGTACACATAGAAATACTCACTGACTAGACTATTACTATAGACTTCAGTCTACACTTGTACACATAGAAATACTCACTGACTAGACTATTACCATAGACTTCAGTCTACACTTGTACACATATAAATACTCACTGACTAGACTATTACCATAGACTATAGTCTACACTTGTACACATATAAATACTCACTGACTAGACTATTACCATAGACTTCAGTCTACACTAGTACACATAGAAATACTCACTGACTAGACTATTACCATAGACTTCAGTCTACACTTGTACACAGAAAAATACTCACTGACTAGACTATTACCTTAGACTTCAGTCTACACTAGTACACATAGAAATACTCACTGACTAGACTATTACCATAGACTTCAGTCTACACTTGTACACATAGAAATACTCACTGACTAGACTATTACCATAGACTTCAGTCTACACTAGCTAGTACACATAGAAATACTCATTGACTAGACTATTACCATAGACTTCAGTCTACACTTGTACACATAGAAATACTCACTGACTAGACTATTACCATAGACTTCAGTCTACACTTGTACACATAGAAATACTCACTGACTAGACTATTACCATAGACTTCAGTCTACACTTGTACACAGAAAAATACTCACTGACTAGACTATTACCTTAGACTTCAGTCTACACTAGTACACATAGAAATACTCACTGACTAGACTATTACCATAGACTTCAGTCTACACTTGTACACATATAAATACTCACTGACTAGACTATTACCATAGACTTCAGTCTACACTTGTACACATAGAAATACTCACTGACTAGACTATTACCATAGACTTCAGTCTACACTTGTACACATAGAAATACTCACTGACTAGACTATTACCATAGACTTCAGTCTACACTAGTACACATAGAAATACTCACTGACTAGACTATTACCATAGACTTCAGTCTACACTTGTACACATATAAATACTCACTGACTAGACTATTACCATAGACTATAGTCTACACTTGTACACATAGAAATACTCACTGACTAGACTATTACCATAGACTTCAGTCTACACTTGTACACATAGTAATACTCACTGACTAGACTATTACCATAGACTATAGTCTACACTTGTACACATAGAAATACTCACTGACTAGACTATTACCATAGACTTCAGTCTACACTTGTACACATAGAAATACTCACTGACTAGACTATTACCATAGACTTCAGTCTACACTTGTACACATAGAAATACTCACTGACTACAAATGTAGACTATTACCATATACTTCAGTCTACACTTGTACACATATAAATACTCACTGACTAGACTATTACCATAGACTATAGTCTACACTTGTACACATAGAAATACTCACTGACTAGACTGTTACCATAGACTTCAGTCTACACTTGTACACATAGAAATACTCACTGACTAGACTATTACCATAGACTTCAGTCTACACTTATACACATAGAAATACTCACTGACTAGACTATTACCTTAGACTATAGTCTACACTTGTACACATAGAAATACTCACTGACTAGACTATTACCATAGACTTCAGTCTACACTTGTACACATAGAAATACTCACTGACTAGACTATTACCATAGACTTCAGTCTACACTTGTACACATAGAAATACTCACTGACTAGGCTATTACCTTAGACTTCAGTCTACACTTGTACACATAGAAATACTCACTGACTAGACTATTACCATAGACTTCAGTCTACACTTGTACACATAGAAATACTCACTGACTAGACTATTACTATAGTCTACACTAGTACACATAGAAATACTCACTGACTAGACTATTACCATAGACTTCAGTCTACACTAGTACACATATAAATACTCACTGACTAGACTATTACCATAGACTTCAGTCTACACTTGTACACATAGAAATACTCACTGACTAGACTATTACCTTAGACTATAGTCTACACTTGTACACATAGAAATACTCACTGACTAGACTATTACCATAGACTTCAGTCTACACTTGTACACATAGAAATACTCACTGACTAGACTATTACCATAGACTTCAGTCTACACTTGTACACATATAAATACTCACTGACTAGACTATTACCATAGACTTCAGTCTACACTTGTACACATAGAAATACTCACTGACCATACTATTACCATAGACTTCAGTCTACACTTGTACACATAGAAATACTCACTGACTAGACTATTACCATAGACTTCAGTCTACACTTGTACACATATAAATACTCACTGACTAGACTATTACCATAGACTATGGTCTACACTTGTACACATAGAAATACTCTCTGACTAGACTATTACCATAGACTTCAGTCTACACTTGTACACATTTAAATACTCACTGACTAGACTATTACCATAGACTTCAGTCTACACTTGTACACATAGAAATACTCACTGACTAGACTATTACCTTAGACTATAGTCTACACTTGTACACATAGAAATACTCACTGACTAGACTATTACCATAGACTTCAGTCTACACTTGTACACATAGAAATACTCACTGACTAGACTATTACCATAGACTTCAGTCTACACTTGTACACATAGAAATACTCACTGACTAGACTATTACCATAGACTTCAGTCTACACTTGTACACATAGAAATACTCACTGACTAGGGTATTACCTTAGACTTCATTTTACACTTGTACACATAGAAATACTCACTGACTAGACTATTACCATAGACTTCAGTCTACACTTGTACACATAGAAATACTCACTGACTAGACTATTACTATAGTCTACACTAGTACACATAGAAATACTCACTGACTAGACTATTACCATAGACTTCAGTCTACACTAGTACACATATAAATACTCACTGACTAGACTATTACCATAGACTATAGTCTACACTTGTACACATAGAAATACTCACTGACTAGACTATTACCATAGACTTCAGTCTACACTTGTACACATAGAAATACTCACTGACTAGACTATTACCATATACTTCAGTCTACACTTGTACACATAGAAATACTCACTGACTAGACTATTACCATAGACTTCAGTCTACACTTGTACACATATAAATACTCACTGACTAGACTATTACCATAGACTTCAGTCTACACTTGTACACAGAAAAATACTCACTGACTAGACTATTACCATAGACCTCAGTCTACACTTGTACACATAGAAATACTCACTGACTAGACTATTACCATAGACTTCAGTCTACATTTGTACACATAGAAATACTCACTGACTAGACTATTACCAATTAGACTTCAGTCTACACTTGTACACATATAAATACTCACTGACTAGACTATTACCATAGACTTCAGTCTACACTAGCTAGTACACATAGAAATACTCACTGACTAGACTATTACCATAGACTTCAGTCTACACTTGTACACATAGAAATACTCACTGACTAGACTATTACCATAGACTTCAGTCTACACTTGTACACATAGAAATACTCACTGACTAGACTATTACCATAGACTTCAGTCTACACTTGTACACATAGAAATACTCACTGACTAGACTATTACCTTAGACTTCAGTCTACACTAGTACACATAGAAATACTCACTGACTACACTATTACCATAGACTTCAGTCTACACTTGTACACATAGAAATACTCCCTGACTAGACTATTACCATAGACTTCAGTCTACACTTGTACACATATAAATACTCACTGACTAGACTATTACCTTAGACTTCAGTCTACACTTGTACACATAGAAATACTCACTGACTAGGCTATTACCTTAGACTTCAGTCTACACTTGTACACATAGAAATACTCACTGACTAGACTATTACCATAGACTTCAGTCTACACTTGTACACATAGAAATACTCACTGACTAGACTATTACTATAGTCTACACTAGTACACATAGAAATACTCACTGACTAGACTATTACCATAGACTTCAGTCTACACTAGTACACATATAAATACTCACTGACTAGACTATTACCATAGACTTCAGTCTACACTTGTACACATAGAAATACTCACTGACTAGACTATTACCTTAGACTATAGTCTACACTTGTACACATAGAAATACTCACTGACTAGACTATTACCATAGACTTCAGTCTACACTTGTACACATAGAAATACTCACTGACTAGACTATTACCATAGACTTCAGTCTACACTTGTACACATATAAATACTCACTGACTAGACTATTACCATAGACTTCAGTCTACACTTGTACACATAGAAATACTCACTGACCATACTATTACCATAGACTTCAGTCTACACTTGTACACATAGAAATACTCACTGACTAGACTATTACCATAGACTTCAGTCTACACTTGTACACATATAAATACTCACTGACTAGACTATTACCATAGACTATGGTCTACACTTGTACACATAGAAATACTCTCTGACTAGACTATTACCATAGACTTCAGTCTACACTTGTACACATTTAAATACTCACTGACTAGACTATTACCATAGACTTCAGTCTACACTTGTACACATAGAAATACTCACTGACTAGACTATTACCTTAGACTATAGTCTACACTTGTACACATAGAAATACTCACTGACTAGACTATTACCATAGACTTCAGTCTACACTTGTACACATAGAAATACTCACTGACTAGACTATTACCATAGACTTCAGTCTACACTTGTACACATAGAAATACTCACTGACTAGACTATTACCATAGACTTCAGTCTACACTTGTACACATAGAAATACTCACTGACTAGGGTATTACCTTAGACTTCATTTTACACTTGTACACATAGAAATACTCACTGACTAGACTATTACCATAGACTTCAGTCTACACTTGTACACATAGAAATACTCACTGACTAGACTATTACTATAGTCTACACTAGTACACATAGAAATACTCACTGACTAGACTATTACCATAGACTTCAGTCTACACTAGTACACATATAAATACTCACTGACTAGACTATTACCATAGACTATAGTCTACACTTGTACACATAGAAATACTCACTGACTAGACTATTACCATAGACTTCAGTCTACACTTGTACACATAGAAATACTCACTGACTAGACTATTACCATATACTTCAGTCTACACTTGTACACATAGAAATACTCACTGACTAGACTATTACCATAGACTTCAGTCTACACTTGTACACATATAAATACTCACTGACTAGACTATTACCATAGACTTCAGTCTACACTTGTACACAGAAAAATACTCACTGACTAGACTATTACCATAGACCTCAGTCTACACTTGTACACATAGAAATACTCACTGACTAGACTATTACCATAGACTTCAGTCTACATTTGTACACATAGAAATACTCACTGACTAGACTATTACCAATTAGACTTCAGTCTACACTTGTACACATATAAATACTCACTGACTAGACTATTACCATAGACTTCAGTCTACACTAGCTAGTACACATAGAAATACTCACTGACTAGACTATTACCATAGACTTCAGTCTACACTTGTACACATAGAAATACTCACTGACTAGACTATTACCATAGACTTCAGTCTACACTTGTACACATAGAAATACTCACTGACTAGACTATTACCATAGACTTCAGTCTACACTTGTACACATAGAAATACTCACTGACTAGACTATTACCTTAGACTTCAGTCTACACTAGTACACATAGAAATACTCACTGACTACACTATTACCATAGACTTCAGTCTACACTTGTACACATAGAAATACTCCCTGACTAGACTATTACCATAGACTTCAGTCTACACTTGTACACATATAAATACTCACTGACTAGACTATTACCTTAGACTTCAGTCTACACTTGTACACATAGAAATACTCACTGACTAGACTATTACCATAGACTTCAGTCTACACTTGTACATGTACACATAGAAATACTCACTGACTAGACTATTACCATAGACTTCAGTCTACACTTGTACACATAGAAATACTGACTGACTAGACTATTACCATAGACTTCAGTCTACACTTGTACACATAGAAATACTCACTGACTAGGCTATTACCTTAGACTTCAGTCTACACTTGTACACATAGAAATACTCACTGACTAGACTATTACCATAGACTTCAGTCTACACTTGTACACATAGAAATACTCACTGACTAGACTATTACTATAGTCTACACTAGTACACATAGAAATACTCACTGACTAGACTATTACCATAGACTTCAGTCTACACTAGTACACATATAAATACTCACTGAGTAGACTATTACCATAGACTTCAGTCTACACTTGTACACATAGAAATACTCACTGACTAGACTATTACCTTAGACTATAGTCTACACTTGTACACATAGAAATACTGACTGACTAGACTATTACCATAGACTTCAGTCTACACTTGTACACATAGAAATACTCACTGACTAGACTATTACCATAGACTTCAGTCTACACTTGTACACATAGAAATACTCACTGACTAGACTATTACCATAGACTTCAGTCTACACTTGTACACTTAGAAATACTCACTGACCATACTATTACCATAGACTTCAGTCTACACTTGTACACATAGAAATACTCACTGACTAGACTATTACCATAGACTTCAGTCTACACTTGTACACATATAAATACTCACTGACTAGACTATTACCATAGACTATAGTCTACACTTGTACACATAGAAATACTCACTGACTAGGCTATTACCTTAGACTTCAGTCTACACTTGTACACATAGAAATACTCACTGACTAGACTATTACTATAGTCTACACTAGTACACATAGAAATACTCACTGACTAGACTATTACCATAGACTTCAGTCTACACTAGTACACATATAAATACTCACTGACTAGACTATTACCATAGACTTCAGTCTACACTTGTACACATAGAAATACTCACTGACTAGACTATTACCATAGACTTCAGTCTACACTTGTACACATATAAATACTCACTGACTAGACTATTACCATAGACTTCAGTCTACACTAGTACACATAGAAATACTCACTGACTAGACTATTACCATATACTTCAGTCTACACTCGTACACATAGAAATACTCACTGACTAGACTATTACCATAGACTTCAGTCTACACTTGTACACATAGAAATACTCACTGACTAGACTATTACCTTAGACTTCAGTCTACACTAGTACACATAGAAATACTCACTTACTAGACTATTACCATAGACTTCAGTCTACACTTGTACACATAGAAATACTCACTGACTAGACTATTACCATAGACTTCAGTCTACACTTGTACACATAGAAATACTCACTGACTAGACTATTACCATAGACTTCAGTCTACACTTGTACACATATAAATACTCACTGACTAGACTATTACCATAGAATATAGTCTACACTTGTACACATAGAAATACTCACTGACTAGACTATTACCATAGACTTCAGTCTACACTTGTACACATAGAAATACTCACTGACTAGACTATTACCGTAGACTTCAGTCTACACTTGTACACATAGAAATACTCACTGACTAGACTATTACTATAGACTTCAGTCTACACTTGTACACATAGAAATACTCACTGACTAGACTATTACCATAGACTTCAGTCTACACTTGTACACATATAAATACTCACTGACTAGACTATTACCATAGACTATAGTCTACACTTGTACACATATAAATACTCACTGACTAGACTATTACCATAGACTTCAGTCTACACTAGTACACATAGAAATACTCACTGACTAGACTATTACCATAGACTTCAGTCTACACTTGTACACAGAAAAATACTCACTGACTAGACTATTACCTTAGACTTCAGTCTACACTAGTACACATAGAAATACTCACTGACTAGACTATTACCATAGACTTCAGTCTACACTTGTACACATAGAAATACTCACTGACTAGACTATTACCATAGACTTCAGTCTACACTAGCTAGTACACATAGAAATACTCATTGACTAGACTATTACCATAGACTTCAGTCTACACTTGTACACATAGAAATACTCACTGACTAGACTATTACCATAGACTTCAGTCTACACTTGTACACATAGAAATACTCACTGACTAGACTATTACCATAGACTTCAGTCTACACTTGTACACAGAAAAATACTCACTGACTAGACTATTACCTTAGACTTCAGTCTACACTAGTACACATAGAAATACTCACTGACTAGACTATTACCATAGACTTCAGTCTACACTTGTACACATATAAATACTCACTGACTAGACTATTACCATAGACTTCAGTCTACACTTGTACACATAGAAATACTCACTGACTAGACTATTACCATAGACTTCAGTCTACACTTGTACACATAGAAATACTCACTGACTAGACTATTACCATAGACTTCAGTCTACACTAGTACACATAGAAATACTCACTGACTAGACTATTACCATAGACTTCAGTCTACACTTGTACACAGAAAAATACTCACTGACTAGACTATTACCTTAGACTTCAGTCTACACTAGTACACATAGAAATACTCACTGACTAGACTATTACCATAGACTTCAGTCTACACTTGTACACATAGAAATACTCACTGACTAGACTATTACCATAGACTTCAGTCTACACTAGCTAGTACACATAGAAATACTCATTGACTAGACTATTACCATAGACTTCAGTCTACACTTGTACACATAGAAATACTCACTGACTAGACTATTACCATAGACTTCAGTCTACACTTGTACACATAGAAATACTCACTGACTAGACTATTACCATAGACTTCAGTCTACACTTGTACACATAGAAATACTCACTGACTAGACTATTACTATAGTCTACACTAGTACACATAGAAATACTCACTGACTAGACTATTACCATAGACTTCAGTCTACACTTGTACACATATAAATACTCACTGACTAGACTATTACCATAGACTTCAGTCTACACTTGTACACATAGAAATACTCACTGACTAGACTATTACCATAGACTTCAGTCTACACTTGTACACATAGAAATACTCACTGACTAGACTATTACCTTAGACTTCAGTCTACACTAGTACACATAGAAATACTCACTTACTAGACTATTACCATAGACTTCAGTCTACACTTGTACACATAGAAATACTCACTGACTAGACTATTACCATAGACTTCAGTCTACACTTGTACACATAGAAATACTCACTGACTAGACTATTACCATAGACTTCAGTCTACACTTGTACACATATAAATACTCACTGACTAGACTATTACCATAGAATATAGTCTACACTTGTACACATAGAAATACTCACTGACTAGACTATTACCATAGACTTCAGTCTACACTTGTACACATAGAAATACTCACTGACTAGACTATTACCGTAGACTTCAGTCTACACTTGTACACATAGAAATACTCACTGACTAGACTATTACTATAGACTTCAGTCTACACTTGTACACATAGAAATACTCACTGACTAGACTATTACCATAGACTTCAGTCTACACTTGTACACATATAAATACTCACTGACTAGACTATTACCATAGACTATAGTCTACACTTGTACACATATAAATACTCACTGACTAGACTATTACCATAGACTTCAGTCTACACTAGTACACATAGAAATACTCACTGACTAGACTATTACCATAGACTTCAGTCTACACTTGTACACAGAAAAATACTCACTGACTAGACTATTACCTTAGACTTCAGTCTACACTAGTACACATAGAAATACTCACTGACTAGACTATTACCATAGACTTCAGTCTACACTTGTACACATAGAAATACTCACTGACTAGACTATTACCATAGACTTCAGTCTACACTAGCTAGTACACATAGAAATACTCACTGACTAGACTATTACCATAGACTTCAGTCTACACTTGTACACATAGAAATACTCACTGACTAGACTATTACCATAGACTTCAGTCTACACTTGTACACATAGAAATACTCACTGACTAGACTATTACCATAGACTTCAGTCTACACTTGTACACATAGAAATACTCACTGACTAGACTATTACCTTAGACTTCAGTCTACACTAGTACACATAGAAATACTCACTGACTAGACTATTACCATAGACTTCAGTCTACACTTGTACACATAGAAATACTCACTGACTAGACTATTACCATAGACTTCAGTCTACACTTGTACACATAGAAATACTCACTGACTAGACTATTACCATAGACTTCAGTCTACACTTGTACACATAGAAATACTCACTGACTAGACTATTACCATAGACTTCAGTCTACACTAGTACACATAGAAATACTCACTGACTAGACTATTACCATAGACTTCAGTCTACACTTGTACACAGAAAAATACTCACTGACTAGACTATTACCTTAGACTTCAGTCTACACTAGTACACATAGAAATACTCACTGACTAGACTATTACCATAGACTTCAGTCTACACTTGTACACATAGAAATACTCACTGACTAGACTATTACCATAGACTTCAGTCTACACTAGCTAGTACACATAGAAATACTCATTGACTAGACTATTACCATAGACTTCAGTCTACACTTGTACACATAGAAATACTCACTGACTAGACTATTACCATAGACTTCAGTCTACACTTGTACACATAGAAATACTCACTGACTAGACTATTACCATAGACTTCAGTCTACACTTGTACACAGAAAAATACTCACTGACTAGACTATTACCTTAGACTTCAGTCTACACTAGTACACATAGAAATACTCACTGACTAGACTATTACCATAGACTTCAGTCTACACTTGTACACATATAAATACTCACTGACTAGACTATTACCATAGACTTCAGTCTACACTTGTACACATAGAAATACTCACTGACTAGACTATTACCATAGACTTCAGTCTACACTTGTACACATAGAAATACTCACTGACTAGACTATTACCATAGACTTCAGTCTACACTAGTACACATAGAAATACTCACTGACTAGACTATTACCATAGACTTCAGTCTACACTTGTACACATAGAAATACTCACTGACTAGACTATTACCATAGACTTCAGTCTACACTTGTACACATAGAAATACTCACTGACTAGACTATTACCATAGACTTCAGTCTACACTTGTACACATAGAAATACTCACTGACTAGACTATTACCATAGACTTCAGTCTACACTTGTACACATAGAAATACTCACTGACTAGACTATTACCATAGACTTCAGTCTACACTTGTACACATAGAAATACTCACTGACTAGACTATTACCATAGACTTCAGTCTACACTTGTACACATAGAAATACTCACTGACTAGACTATTACCATAGACTTCAGTCTACACTTGTACACATAGAAATACTCACTGACTAGACTATTACCATAGACTTCAGTCTACACTTGTACACATAGAAATACTCACTGACTAGACTATTACCATAGACTTCAGTCTACACTTGTACACATAGAAATACTCACTGACTAGACTATTACCATAGACTTCAGTCTACACTTGTACACATAGAAATACTCACTGACTAGACTATTACCATAGACTTCAGTCTACACTTGTACACATAGAAATACTCACTGACTAGACTATTACCATAGACTTCAGTCTACACTTGTACACATATAAATACTCACTGACTAGACTATTACCATAGACTATAGTCTACACTTGTACACATAGAAATACTCACTGACTAGACTATTACCATAGACTTCAGTCTACACTTGTACACATATAAATACTCACTGACTAGACTATTACCATAGACTTCAGTCTACACTTGTACACATAGAAATACTCACTGACTAGACTATTACCATAGACTTCAGTCTACACTTGTACACATAGAAATACTCACTGACTAGACTATTACCATAGACTTCAGTCTACACTTGTACACATAGAAATACTCACTGACTAGACTATTACCAATTAGACTTCAGTCTACACTTGTACACAGAAAAATACTCACTGACTAGACTATTACCATAGACCTCAGTCTACACTTGTACACATAGAAATTCTCACTGACTAGATTATTACCATAGACTTCAGTCTACACTTGTACACATAGAAATACTCACTGACTAGACTATTACCAATTAGACTTCAGTCTACACTTGTACACATATAAATACTCACTGACTAGACTATTACCATAGACTTCAGTCTACACTAGCTAGTACACATAGAAATACTCACTGACTAGACTATTACCATAGACTTCAGTCTACACTTGTACACATATAAATACTCACTGACTAGACTATTACCATAGACTTCAGTCTACACTTGTACATGTACACATAGAAATACTCACTGACTAGACTATTACCATAGACTTCAGTCTACACTTGTACACATATAAATACTCACTGACTAGACTATTACCATAGACTTCAGTCTACACTTGTACACATATAAATACTCACTGACTAGACTATTACCATAGACTTCAGTCTACACTTGTACACATAGAAATACTCACTGACTAGACTATTACCTTAGACTATAGTCTACACTTGTACACATATAAATACTCACTGACTAGACTATTACCTTAGACTATAGTCTACACTTGTACACATAGAAATACTCACTGACTAGACTATTACCATAGACTTCAGTCTACACTTGTACACATAGAAATACTCACTGACTAGACTATTACCATAGACTTCAGTCTACACTTGTACACATAGAAATACTCACTGACTAGACTATTACCTTAGACTTCAGTCTACACTTGTACACATAGAAATACTCACTGACTAGACTATTACCTTAGACTTCAGTCTACACTTGTACACATAGAAATACTCACTGACTAGACTATTACCATAGACTTCAGTCTACACTTGTACACATATAAATACTCACTGACTAGACTATTACCATAGACTTCAGTCTACACTTGTACACATAGAAATACTCACTGACTAGACTATTACCATAGACTTCAGTCTACACTTGTACACATAGAAATACTCACTGACTAGACTATTACCATAGACTTCAGTCTACACTTGTACACATAGAAATACTCACTGACTAGACTATTACCATAGACTTCAGTCTACACTTGTACACATAGAAATACTCACTGACTAGACTATTACCATAGACTTCAGTCTACACTTGTACACATAGAAATACTCACTGACTAGGCTATTAACTTAGACTTCAGTCTACACTTGTACACATAGAAATACTCACTGACTAGACTATTACCATAGACTTCAGTCTACACTTGTACACATAGAAATACTCACTGACTAGACTATTACTATAGTCTACACTAGTACACATATAAATACTCACTGACTAGACTATTACCTTAGACTATAGTCTACACTTGTACACATAGAAATACTCACTGACTAGACTATTACCATAGACTTCAGTCTACACTTGTACACATAGAAATACTCACTGACTAGACTATTACCATAGACTTCAGTCTACACTTGTACACATAGAAATACTCACTGACTAGACTATTACCATAGACTTCAGTCTACACTTGTACACATATAAATACTCACTGACTAGACTATTACCTTAGACTTCAGTCTACACTTGTACACATAGAAATACTCACTGACTAGACTATTACCATAGACTTCAGTCTACACTTGTACACATATAAATACTCACTGACTAGACTATTACCATAGACTTCAGTCTACACTTGTACACATAGAAATACTCACTGACTAGACTATTACCATAGACTTCAGTCTACACTTGTACACATAGAAATACTCACTGACTAGACTATTACCATAGACTTCAGTCTACACTTGTACACATAGAAATACTCACTGACTAGACTATTACCATAGACTTCAGTCTACACTTGTACACATAGAAATACTCACTGACTAGGCTATTACCTTAGACTTCAGTCTACACTTGTACACATAGAAATACTCACTGACTAGACTATTACCATAGACTTCAGTCTACACTTGTACACATAGAAATACTCACTGACTAGACTATTACTATAGTCTACACTAGTACACATAGAAATACTCACTGACTAGACTATTACCATAGACTTCAGTCTACACTTGTACATGTACACATAGAAATACTCACTGACTAGACTATTACCATAGACTTCAGTCTACACTTGTACACATATAAATACTCACTGACTAGACTATTACCATAGACTTCAGTCTACACTTGTACACATAGAAATACTCACTGACTAGACTATTACCATAGACTTCAGTCTACACTTGTACACATATAAATACTCACTGACTAGACTATTACCATAGACTTCAGTCTACACTTGTACACATAGAAATACTCACTGACTAGACTATTACCATAGACTTCAGTCTACACTTGTACACATAGAAATACTCACTGACTAGACTATTACCATAGACTTCAGTCTACACTTGTACACATATAAATACTCACTGACTAGACTATTACCTTAGACTTCAGTCTACACTTGTACACATAGAAATACTCACTGACTAGACTATTACCATAGACTTCAGTCTACACTTGTACACATATAAATACTCACTGACTAGACTATTACCATAGACTTCAGTCTACACTTGTACACATAGAAATACTCACTGACTAGACTATTACCATAGACTTCAGTCTACACTTGTACACATAGAAATACTCACTGACTAGACTATTACCATAGACTTCAGTCTACACTTGTACACATAGAAATACTCACTGACTAGACTATTACCATAGACTTCAGTCTACACTTGTACACATAGAAATACTCACTGACTAGACTATTACCATAGACTTCAGTCTACACTTGTACACATAGAAATACTCACTGACTAGGCTATTACCTTAGACTTCAGTCTACACTTGTACACATAGAAATACTCACTGACTAGACTATTACTATAGTCTACACTAGTACACATAGAAATACTCACTGACTAGACTATTACCATAGACTTCAGTCTACACTTGTACATGTACACATAGAAATACTCACTGACTAGACTATTACTATAGTCTACACTAGTACACATAGAAATACTCACTGACTAGACTATTACCATAGACTTCAGTCTACACTTGTACATGTACACATAGAAATACTCACTGACTAGACTATTACCATAGACTTCAGTCTACACTTGTACACATAGAAATACTCACTGACTAGACTATTACCATAGACTTCAGTCTACACTTGTACACATATAAATACTCACTGACTAGACTATTACCTTAGACTATAGTCTACACTTGTACACATAGAAATACTCACTGACTAGACTATTACCATAGACTTCAGTCTACACTTGTACACATAGAAATACTCACTGACTAGACTATTACCATAGACTTCAGTCTACACTTGTACACATAGAAATACTCACTGACTAGACTATTACCATAGACTTCAGTCTACACTTGTACACATATAAATACTCACTGACTAGACTATTACCTTAGACTTCAGTCTACACTTGTACACATAGAAATACTCACTGACTAGACTATTACCATAGACTTCAGTCTACACTTGTACACATAGAAATACTCACTGACTAGACTATTACTATAGTCTACACTAGTACACATAGAAATACTCACTGACTAGACTATTACCATAGACTTCAGTCTACACTTGTACATGTACACATAGAAATACTCACTGACTAGACTATTACTATAGTCTACACTAGTACACATAGAAATACTCACTTTCTAGACTATTACCATAGACTTCAGTCTACACTTGTACATGTACACATAGAAATACTCACTGACTAGACTATTACCATAGACTTCAGTCTACACTTGTACACATATAAATACTCACTGACTAGACTATTACCATAGACTTCAGTCTACACTTGTACACATAGAAATACTCACTGACTAGACTATTACCATAGACTTCAGTCTACACTTGTACACATATAAATACTCACTGACTAGACTATTACCTTAGACTATAGTCTACACTTGTACACATAGAAATACTCACTGACTAGACTATTACCATAGACTTCAGTCTACACTTGTACACATAGAAATACTCACTGACTAGACTATTACCATAGACTTCAGTCTACACTTGTACACATAGAAATACTCACTGACTAGACTATTACCATAGACTTCAGTCTACACTTGTACACATATAAATACTCACTGACTAGACTATTACCTTAGACTTCAGTCTACACTTGTACACATAGAAATACTCACTGACTAGACTATTACCATAGACTTCAGTCTACACTTGTACACATATAAATACTCACTGACTAGACTATTACCATAGACTTCAGTCTACACTTGTACACATAGAAATACTCACTGACTAGACTATTACCATAGACTTCAGTCTACACTTGTACACATAGAAATACTCACTGACTAGACTATTACCATAGACTTCAGTCTACACTTGTACACATAGAAATACTCACTGACTAGACTATTACCATAGACTTCAGTCTACACTTGTACACATAGAAATACTCACTGACTAGACTATTACCATAGACTTCAGTCTACACTTGTACACATAGAAATACTCACTGACTAGGCTATTACCTTAGACTTCAGTCTACACTTGTACACATAGAAATACTCACTGACTAGACTATTACCATAGACTTCAGTCTACACTTGTACACATAGAAATACTCACTGACTAGACTATTACTATAGTCTACACTAGTACACATAGAAATACTCACTGACTAGACTATTACCATAGACTTCAGTCTACACTAGTACACATATAAATACTCACTGACTAGACTATTACCATAGACTATAGTCTACACTTGTACACATAGAAATACTCACTGACTAGACTATTACCATAGACTTCAGTCTACACTTGTACACATAGAAATACTCACTGACTAGACTATTACCATAGACTTCAGTCTACACTTGTACACATAGAAATACTCACTGACTAGACTATTACCATAGACTTCAGTCTACACTTGTACACAGAAAAATACTCACTGACTAGACTGTTACCATAGACTTCAGTCTACACTTGTACACATAGAAATACTCACTGACTAGACTATTACCATAGACTTCAGTCTACACTTGTACACATAGAAATACTCACTGACTAGGCTATTACCTTAGACTTCAGTCTACACTTGTACACATAGAAATACTCACTGACTAGACTATTACCATAGACTTCAGTCTACACTTGTACACATAGAAATACTCACTGACTAGACTATTACTATAGTCTACACTAGTACACATAGAAATACTCACTGACTAGACTATTACCATAGACTTCAGTCTACACTTGTACATGTACACATAGAAATACTCACTGACTAGACTATTACTATAGTCTACACTAGTACACATAGAAATACTCACTGACTAGACTATTACCATAGCCTTCAGTCTACACTTGTACATGTACACATAGAAATACTCACTGACTAGACTATTACCATAGACTTCAGTCTACACTTGTACACATATAAATACTCACTGACTAGACTATTACCATAGACTTCAGTCTACACTTGTACACATAGAAATACTCACTGACTAGACTATTACCATAGACTTCAGTCTACACTTGTACACATATAAATACTCACTGACTAGACTATTACCTTAGACTATAGTCTACACTTGTACACATAGAAATACTCACTGACTAGACTATTACCATAGACTTCAGTCTACACTTGTACACATAGAAATACTCACTGACTAGACTATTACCATAGACTTCAGTCTACACTTGTACACATAGAAATACTCACTGACTAGACTATTACCATAGACTTCAGTCTACACTTGTACACATATAAATACTCACTGACTAGACTATTACCTTAGACTTCAGTCTACACTTGTACACATAGAAATACTCACTGACTAGACTATTACCATAGACTTCAGTCTACACTTGTACACATATAAATACTCACTGACTAGACTATTACCATAGACTTCAGTCTACACTTGTACACATATAAATACTCACTGACTAGACTATTACCATAGACTTCAGTCTACACTTGTACACATAGAAATACTCACTGACTAGACTATTACCATAGACTTCAGTCTACACTTGTACACATAGAAATACTCACTGACTAGACTATTACCATAGACTTCAGTCTACACTTGTACACATAGAAATACTCACTGACTAGACTATTACCATAGACTTCAGTCTACACTTGTACACATAGAAATACTCACTGACTAGACTATTACCATAGACTTCAGTCTACACTTGTACACATAGAAATACTCACTGACTAGGCTATTACCTTAGACTTCAGTCTACACTTGTACACATAGAAATACTCACTGACTAGACTATTACCATAGACTTCAGTCTACACTTGTACACATAGAAATACTCACTGACTAGACTATTACTATAGTCTACACTAGTACACATAGAAATACTCACTGACTAGACTATTACCATAGACTTCAGTCTACACTAGTACACATATAAATACTCACTGACTAGACTATTACCATAGACTATAGTCTACACTTGTACACATAGAAATACTCACTGACTAGACTATTACCATAGACTTCAGTCTACACTTGTACACATAGAAATACTCACTGACTAGACTATTACCATAGACTTCAGTCTACACTTGTACACATAGAAATACTCACTGACTAGACTATTACCATAGACTTCAGTCTACACTTGTACACAGAAAAATACTCACTGACTAGACTATTACCATAGACCTCAGTCTACACTTGTACACATAGAAATTCTCACTGACTAGACTATTACCATAGACTTCAGTCTACACTTGTACACATAGAAATACTCACTGACTAGACTATTACCAATTAGACTTCAGTCTACACTTGTACACATATAAATACTCACTGACTAGACTATTACCATAGACTTCAGTCTACACTAGCTAGTACACATAGAAATACTCACTGACTAGACTATTACCATAGACTTCAGTCTACACTTGTACACATAGAAATACTCACTGACTAGACTATTACCATAGACTTCAGTCTACACTTGTACACATAGAAATACTCACTGACTAGACTATTACCATAGACTTCAGTCTACACTTGTACACATAGAAATACTCACTGACTAGACTATTACCTTAGACTTCAGTCTACACTAGTACACATAGAAATACTCACTGACTAGACTATTACCATAGACTTCAGTCTACACTTGTACACATAGAAATACTCCCTGACTAGACTATTACCATAGACTTCAGTCTACACTTGTACACATATAAATACTCACTGACTAGACTATTACCATAGACTTCAGTCTACACTTGTACATGTACACATAGAAATACTCACTGACTAGACTATTACCATAGACTTCAGTCTACACTTGTACACATATAAATACTCACTGACTAGACTATTACCATAGACTTCAGTCTACACTTGTACACATAGAAATACTCACTGACTAGACTATTACCATAGACTTCAGTCTACACTTGTACACATAGAAATACTCACTGACTAGACTATTACCTTAGACTATAGTCTACACTTGTACACATAGAAATACTCACTGACTAGACTATTACCATAGACTTCAGTCTACACTTGTACACATAGAAATACTCACTGACTAGACTATTACCATAGACTTCAGTCTACACTTGTACACATAGAAATACTCACTGACTAGACTATTACCATAGACTTCAGTCTACACTTGTACACATAGAAATACTCACTGACTAGGCTATTACCTTAGACTTCAGTCTACACTTGTACACATAGAAATACTCACTGACTAGACTATTACCATAGACTTCAGTCTACACTTGTACACATAGAAATACTCACTGACTAGACTATTACTATAGTCTACACTAGTACACATAGAAATACTCACTGACTAGACTATTACCATAGACTTCAGTCTACACTAGTACACATATAAATACTCACTGACTAGACTATTACCATAGACTATAGTCTACACTTGTACACATAGAAATACTCACTGACTAGACTATTACCATAGACTTCAGTCTACACTTGTACACATAGAAATACTCACTGACTAGACTATTACCATAGACTTCAGTCTACACTTGTACACATAGAAATACTCACTGACTAGACTATTACCATAGACTTCAGTCTACACTTGTACACAGAAAAATACTCACTGACTAGACTATTACCATAGACCTCAGTCTACACTTGTACACATAGAAATACTCACTGACTAGACTATTACCATAGACTTCAGTCTACACTTGTACACATAGAAATACTCACTGACTAGACTATTACCAATTAGACTTCAGTCTACACTTGTACACATATAAATACTCACTGACTAGACTATTACCATAGACTTCAGTCTACACTAGCTAGTACACATAGAAATACTCACTGACTAGACTATTACCATAGACTTCAGTCTACACTTGTACACATAGAAATACTCACTGACTAGACTATTACCATAGACTTCAGTCTACACTTGTACACATAGAAATACTTACTGACTAGACTATTACCATAGACTTCAGTCTACACTTGTACACATATAAATACTCACTGACTAGACTATTACCATAGACTTCAGTCTACACTAGTACACATAGAAATACTCACTGACTAGACTATTACCATAGACTTCAGTCTACACTTGTACACATAGAAATACTCACTGACTAGACTATTACCATAGACTATAGTCTACACTTGTACACAGAGAAATACTCACTGACTAGACTATTACCATAGACTATAGTCTACACTTGTACACATAGAAATACTCACTGACTAGACTATTACCATAGACTATAGTCTACACTTGTACACATAGAAATACTCACTGACTAGACTATTACCATAGACTTCAGTCTACACTTGTACACATAGAAATACTCACTGACTAGACTATTACCATAGACTTCAGTCTACACTTGTACACATAGAAATACTCACTGACTAGACTATTACCATAGACTTCAGTCTTCACTTGTACACATAGAAATACTCACTGACTAGACTATTACCATATACTTCAGTCTACACTTGTACACATAGAAATACTCACTGACTAGACTATTACCATAGACTTCAGTCTACACTTGTACACATAGAAATACTCACTGACTAGGCTATTACCTTAGACTTCAGTCTACACTTGTACACATAGAAATACTCACTGACTAGACTATTACCATAGACTTCAGTCTACACTTGTACACATAGAAATACTCACTGACTAGACTATTACTATAGTCTACACTAGTACAAATAGAAATACTCACTGACTAGACTATTACCATAGACTTCAGTCTACACTAGTACACATATAAATACTCACTGACTAGACTATTACCATAGACTATAGTCTACACTAGTACACATATAAATACTCACTGACTAGACTATTACCATAGACTATAGTCTACACTTGTAAGTATACACATAGAAATACTCACTGACTAGACTATTACCATAGACTTCAGTCTACACTTGTACACATAGAAATACTCACTGACTAGACTATTACCATAGACTTCAGTCTACACTTGTACACATAGAAATACTCACTGACTAGACTATTACCATAGACTTCAGTCTACACTTGTACACAGAAAAATACTCACTGACTAGACTATTACCATAGACCTCAGTCTACACTTGTACACATAGAAATACTCACTGACTAGACTATTACCATAGACTTCAGTCTACACTTGTACACATAGAAATACTCACTGACTAGACTATTACCAATTAGACTTCAGTCTACACTTGTACACATATAAATACTCACTGACTAGACTATTACCATAGACTTCAGTCTACACTAGCTAGTACACATAGAAATACTCACTGTCTAGACTATTACCATAGACTTCAGTCTACACTTGTACACATAGAAATACTGACTGACTAGACTATTACCATAGACTTCAGTCTACACTTGTACACATAGAAATACTCACTGACTAGACTATTACCATAGACTTCAGTCTACACTTGTACACATAGAAATACTCACTGACTAGACTATTACCTTAGACTTCAGTCTACACTTGTACACATAGAAATACTCACTGACTAGACTATTACCATAGACTTCAGTCTACACTTGTACATGTACACATAGAAATACTCACTGACTAGACTATTACCATAGACTTCAGTCTACACTTGTACATATAGAAATACTCACTGACTAGACTATTACCATAGACTTCAGTCTACACTTGTACACATAGAAATACTCACTGACTAGACTATTACCATAGACTTCAGTCTACACTTGTACACATAGAAATACTGACTGACTAGACTATTACCATAGACTTCAGTCTACACTTGTACACATAGAAATACTCACTGACTAGACTATTACCATAGACTTCAGTCTACACTTTTACACATAGAAATACTCACTGACTAGACTATTACCATAGACTTCAGTCTACACTTGTACACATAGAAATACTCACTGACTAGACTATTACCATAGACTTCAGTCTACACTTGTACACATAGAAATACTCACTGACTAGATTATTACCATAGACTATAGTCTACACTTGTACACATAGAAATACTCACTGACTAGACTATTACCATAGACTTCAGTCTACACTTGTACACATAGAAATACTGACTGACTAGACTATTACCATAGACTTCAGTCTACACTTGTACACATAGAAATACTGACTGACTAGACTATTACCATAGACTTCAGTCTACACTTGTACACATAGAAATACTGACTGACTAGACTATTACCATAGACTTCAGTCTACACTTGTACACATAGAAATACTCACTGACTAGACTATTACCATAGACTTCAGTCTACACTAGTACAAATAGAAATACTCACTGACTAGACTATTACCATAGACTTCAGTCTACACTTGTACACATAGAAATACTCACTGACTAGACTATTACCTTAGACTTCAGTCTACACTTGTACACATATAAATACTCACTGACTAGACTATTACCATAGACTTCAGTCTACACTTGTACACATAGAAATACTCACTGACTAGACTATTACCATAGACTTCAGTCTACACTTGTACACATAGAAATACTCACTGACTAGACTATTACCATAGACTTCAGTCTACACTTGTACACATAGAAATACTCACTGACTAGACTATTACCATAGACTTCAGTCTACACTTGTACACATAGAAATACTCACTGACTAGACTATTACCTTAGACTTCAGTCTACACTAGTACACATAGAAATACTCACTGACTAGACTATTACCATAGACTATAGTCTACACTTGTACACAGAGAAATACTCACTGACTAGACTATTACCATAGACTATAGTCTACACTTGTACACATAGAAATACTCACTGACTAGACTATTACCATAGACTATAGTCTACACTTGTACACATAGAAATACTCACTGACTAGACTATTACCATAGACTTCAGTCTACACTTGTACACATAGAAATACTCACTGACTAGACTATTACCATAGACTTCAGTCTACACTTGTACACATAGAAATACTCACTGACTAGACTATTACCATAGACTTCAGTCTTCACTTGTACACATAGAAATACTCACTGACTAGACTATTACCATATACTTCAGTCTACACTTGTACACATAGAAATACTCACTGACTAGACTATTACCATAGACTTCAGTCTACACTTGTACACATAGAAATACTCACTGACTAGGCTATTACCTTAGACTTCAGTCTACACTTGTACACATAGAAATACTCACTGACTAGACTATTACCATAGACTTCAGTCTACACTTGTACACATAGAAATACTCACTGACTAGACTATTACTATAGTCTACACTAGTACAAATAGAAATACTCACTGACTAGACTATTACCATAGACTTCAGTCTACACTAGTACACATATAAATACTCACTGACTAGACTATTACCATAGACTATAGTCTACACTAGTACACATATAAATACTCACTGACTAGACTATTACCATAGACTATAGTCTACACTTGTAAGTATACACATAGAAATACTCACTGACTAGACTATTACCATAGACTTCAGTCTACACTTGTACACATAGAAATACTCACTGACTAGACTATTACCATAGACTTCAGTCTACACTTGTACACATAGAAATACTCACTGACTAGACTATTACCATAGACTTCAGTCTACACTTGTACACAGAAAAATACTCACTGACTAGACTATTACCATAGACCTCAGTCTACACTTGTACACATAGAAATACTCACTGACTAGACTATTACCATAGACTTCAGTCTACACTTGTACACATAGAAATACTCACTGACTAGACTATTACCAATTAGACTTCAGTCTACACTTGTACACATATAAATACTCACTGACTAGACTATTACCATAGACTTCAGTCTACACTAGCTAGTACACATAGAAATACTCACTGTCTAGACTATTACCATAGACTTCAGTCTACACTTGTACACATAGAAATACTGACTGACTAGACTATTACCATAGACTTCAGTCTACACTTGTACACATAGAAATACTCACTGACTAGACTATTACCATAGACTTCAGTCTACACTTGTACACATAGAAATACTCACTGACTAGACTATTACCTTAGACTTCAGTCTACACTTGTACACATAGAAATACTCACTGACTAGACTATTACCATAGACTTCAGTCTACACTTGTACATGTACACATAGAAATACTCACTGACTAGACTATTACCATAGACTTCAGTCTACACTTGTACATATAGAAATACTCACTGACTAGACTATTACCATAGACTTCAGTCTACACTTGTACACATAGAAATACTCACTGACTAGACTATTACCATAGACTTCAGTCTACACTTGTACACATAGAAATACTGACTGACTAGACTATTACCATAGACTTCAGTCTACACTTGTACACATAGAAATACTCACTGACTAGACTATTACCATAGACTTCAGTCTACACTTTTACACATAGAAATACTCACTGACTAGACTATTACCATAGACTTCAGTCTACACTTGTACACATAGAAATACTCACTGACTAGACTATTACCATAGACTTCAGTCTACACTTGTACACATAGAAATACTCACTGACTAGATTATTACCATAGACTATAGTCTACACTTGTACACATAGAAATACTCACTGACTAGACTATTACCATAGACTTCAGTCTACACTTGTACACATAGAAATACTGACTGACTAGACTATTACCATAGACTTCAGTCTACACTTGTACACATAGAAATACTGACTGACTAGACTATTACCATAGACTTCAGTCTACACTTGTACACATAGAAATACTGACTGACTAGACTATTACCATAGACTTCAGTCTACACTTGTACACATAGAAATACTCACTGACTAGACTATTACCATAGACTTCAGTCTACACTAGTACAAATAGAAATACTCACTGACTAGACTATTACCATAGACTTCAGTCTACACTTGTACACATAGAAATACTCACTGACTAGACTATTACCTTAGACTTCAGTCTACACTTGTACACATATAAATACTCACTGACTAGACTATTACCATAGACTTCAGTCTACACTTGTACACATAGAAATACTCACTGACTAGACTATTACCATAGACTTCAGTCTACACTTGTACACATAGAAATACTCACTGACTAGACTATTACCATAGACTTCAGTCTACACTTGTACACATAGAAATACTCACTGACTAGACTATTACCATAGACTTCAGTCTACACTTGTACACATAGAAATACTCACTGACTAGACTATTACCATAGACTTCAGTCTACACTTGTACACATAGAAATACTCACTGACTAGACTATTACCATAGACTTCAGTCTACACTTGTACACATAGAAATACTCACTGACTAGACTATTACCATAGACTTCAGTCTACACTTGTACACATAGAAATACTCACTGACTAGACTATTACCATAGACTTCAGTCTACACTTGTACACATAGAAATACTCACTGACTAGACTATTACCATAGACTTCAGTCTACACTTGTACACATAGAAATACTGACTGACTAGACTATTACCATAGACTTCAGTCTACACTAGTACACATAGAAATACTCACTGACTAGACTATTACCATAGACTTCAGTCTACACTTGTATACATAGAAATACTCACTGACTAGACTATTACCATAGACTTCAGTCTACACTTGTACACATAGAAATACTCACTGACTAGACTATTACCATAGACTTCAGTCTACACTTGTATACATAGAAATACTCACTGACTAGACTATTACCATAGACTTCAGTCTACACTAGTACACATAGAAATACTCACTGACTAGACTATTACCATAGACTTCAGTCTACACTTGTACACATAGAAATACTGACCAGATTGTATTTACATATTGTAGAGTTCTGTTTATTTTTATGCTACAAATAGAAATATACACTTTTTTCTAAATTATTGCTGTTTTTAGATTTCAAATTTATTTGTGTATTGAAAATACAGTCAAAGCGTGAAGACTTCAAATTTTCATTCAGTGTAATACATGCTTAGTTTGCTATTATGAGCTGCAACAATTAAGACATAATATGGATACAATACTTTAGATAGAGACTTGTTCATGTTTCTATTCTATTCCTTGAGCTGTGTAGCTGTGATGGGGAAGAAACTACCCCTGTATGGTTCCCTTACATACAGCAGTACTTTGATCTGCAGATCACAGTATTGCTGTCTGGAGAGTCCACCAGCTGGTAGCACTGATGGTAAACTCTCATCAGTTGGTGGCCAAGTGACCCCCGCCCCCTTTTTTTACTAAATACACACGCTCCTCAGGATCAGAGATTGATTTATTTACATACACAGCACCAGGGTCATTTTTAGTAAATCTAAAGTGATGATATGCACTGATACCTCTGCGACACTTCATATACTTTTTATTCATCCCACCACTCCCTCCAACTGATAATTTGATTCATTCTGACCATCATTAGTTGTAGTTTGAGTTGTATAAGGCCTAGAAGAGTTGACCTTTGAACTCATATTTACAACATGACATAGCTGTACTATAGTTATCATTCCACATGTACAACTGACTTATCTTACCAAAGACAGAATCACATAATACATTAAGGATGACCAACTTCCATATAATGGTATTGGATATCTTCATGTATCCCTTTACTACAACGATATCTAAAATACTGTAAGACACTTTTGTTCTTATTTTGACCTGAACAGTTGTATGCATCAAATGGTAAAATCAAATGTACTTTAAATAGATCATTTACAAAGATTATGTTGACCTGGAACAATTCATTCTCTAAATGGTTCATACTCTGCTGTTGCTGGAACAATTAATTCTCTAATCCAAAGCATTTCTTGGTGAAATAAAACATCCTTGCATCACATTGTTACTATTATTAGTATTATGTTATTATTGTTATGGTGAGATTGTATCATTCTCCAAAAATTCTCAGATTACTAAATTGTTTGTTAGTTTTTATAAATAACGTGCAAGACGCCCTTATTTTTCTGCAAAAAGGAGCATCGAATATTCGTATGCACAATAGTCAGGTGACTTAGCAACTTGATTGTTACATGCCGGATAAAAGCACCAAATATGACATGAATGTTCCTAAGGATCTATTTATTGATTTGAGCATAGGAGTCCACCTGAATATTTGCATAAACCAGTAAAATTCAAAATAATCGCCATCAACCTTGAAAAATCATGTTTCAGCAAAATAACCAACTGAAAAACAATAATGTTGTCATGAATCATGCTTAAGATTAATTTATTGATTTTATCCTGGAAGCTTTTTTAGAATATATGTATTTATGTTCCAGGTATATGGATAACATTCCCAATGACATTATTACCATTGAAAACAGCTATAATTATGGGAAATCATTTACATAAAGGTGCCAAATTTGGCATGATTGTTTCTCAGCACCTGCTAATTGATTTTAGCTGGAAGCTCTTCTAAAAATTGGAATACATTTGCATATATCAGTCAAATTAAAAATGGCTGGCATCACAAAATTTAAAATTGAGAGAGAAAACAAATCTTAGGAAGCAGAATCCAATGTTAACGAGCCTTCACTATAAAAAGTAATGTGAAGTACGATTTGTGTTTCTGCATATCTGGGTTGGACCCCCAAAACCCTTTAAAAAAGATTACCTAAAAATATCATAACTTATAACTCATGACTTATTTTTTCGCCCCCAATTCTTCCCAGAAATTGTGATCCTAGAAATTATTGATATTCTGATAGTGACCCTTCTGACTCCCAAACTCAGGACTTTTTTTAGGGAATTATTTTGAAACTTATGAAAGGGTTTCAGAGCCCCCCCCCCCCGAATCCTTTCTATTATTCTCCCATATAATCTGATAATAGATATTATTGTATTCTCCCTTCCCTTCTCCACCCAAGAAAAAAATACTTCCCTACGAAAGTCCCACCTTTCAGCCTCCTATAGTAGTATATGAACTGATGGGAAGCCCACACTTCCAGGATACGATACTCTCAGACATTAACACTCAAGTCATGACATTCCATGTATTGTGTTTTCTAGCAAAGGTGCTGGTCCCATCAGTTCTTATACTACTCAAATTAAAGAAACGTTTTCATAATATAACGATTCTTGTGTTGGAAATTGTTGTCTGAGCTACTACCATCAGAATTGCAAGAAAATAGTAATTTTGGAACTTCTTCATATATCACATGTAGACATTACAGCAGAGATTGTTGTCATAGTTAGTTTCTGAAAGAAGAACACAGTCATGCATAAAGTCAGAAGGTATCTTGGCATTTTTATACATTCTCTTGAGAATTTACCGAGAAACTTGTGAAGTTATACAGTGTTTTTTCTTACAATCACTAGTTTTCCAAGAGAGTAATATTCTTCCAGACGTTTCCAAAAGAGGTCTGAATTCTGAATTCTTCTTCCATCATACAATTCTTGTAACATTTGGCAAAATACCATTTTCAGTAATGGACATTGTAGTTATATTCTGACAAGAGCACTTTATTCTCATGATTGAGCTGTCAAATAACATGTTATTTATCAGAATTATGGGATTTTTTTAAAAAAATGTAGCAAAACATTTTGAATTTTCTGATCAATGCACATTTATGTATTGATATTTATAGTTCTTTTCTTGGTCATTATAAAAACAGCTCAAAGAAAACAAACATTTGTTGCTCTTAATTTACTATAATTTTTTTTGGCAAATTAAGCTAGTTCCTATGAAACACTCATTCCAATTTGGTGTCTTTAAGTAAGATATTTCTCTGTAACATGGAATAACTAGAGTTGGCAGTGCTAATGGTGAAATGTGTGTGTGTGTGTGTCTGTGTGTGTCTCTGTGTCTGTGTGTGTGTCTGTGTGTGTGTGTGTGTGTGTGTGTGTGTGTGTGTGTGTGTGTGTGTAAATAATACTTACATCTAAAATTTATCTTATGATATTTGGTATGCTTAAAATATCATTGTACACGTCATACTTGTAGTGTTCCATCTGCCTTTAAAATGATTTGACCATAAGTATTTTTTGTATCAGTGATTCTACACACTCATTGTAATGTACATGTACCAGAAGGTTAATGGTTGAATACAAGAATCTGTATGACATGTACTTAGTTTTGATGACAGAGTTTGGACCACAGAAGTCTGAACTTTAGAAAGGTGTGGTGAAAACCAAATAAAACAACAACAACAACAACAACAACAAAACATCCCTATCACAAATGTTTTAACAGATACATTATTATACCCAAACGTTTTTTCTGGTTCCAAACAATGTGATGTCCTGTATATGACAGAATCTATTTTTTTTAGAAGTACAATTCACTGTTAACAATATGCGTTAAGAACCACACAGAACATGGTACCATGATTGACACATTTGACCATTTTGAACACAGTATGGCAAGGAATATTATTGAGGTGCATGTCTAGGAATGTTTGTGATTTTACCAAAAATATCATCAATTCTTATAATGACTTCTGACAGGTATTTTATCAAAATAAATACTTTTACAGTACACATTACATGTAATAAATACAAATAACGTCAAATTTTAAATACATAGTTTTTTCTATGTGAACATTAACCAATCTATATATATAATAATAATAATAAGACTTGGGAAACATTTCAAGTAAATTTACACATATTATTGATATAATACATTGCAATATTATAACAGGAGGATTAATACATAATGTGTCTTTTAATTATAGGAGAAGCTGACAAGTCTACATTGTGGAGCTGAGAAAGGGCATTTGGATATCTGTAAATTGTTGCTGGAAGCTGGGGCCCAAGTAAATGCTGCTGATGGAGTAAGTTGATTTTAGATGACTGATATCTTATTTATCTACTCTGTGACATATACACACATCCCAATGTGAGGTCAATTGATTTTTTCAGAGAATATTTTTACAATAATTTAACTTGATCAGGTAAGTACCGGCATATTTTCATAAAAAAATCAGCTCCCCTTACAAAAAGATTTTATAGATATTTTGTAGACTGACTACTATAGAAATTCTATAGAGTTATATTTTGACATGTTTTTGTAACAGACTAGAGATGTGATTAGCCTAGGGGATTACCCTTGTTTATTCAAAGTTAATTTACAATTATATTCAAGCAATATGAACAGACGTAAAAGAAAGTTCAGAAACACACAACTCACAACCATTGCATTGGTGACTCACTTCTACTAGGTCTGTTTGTGTGTTTGGATGATACTTCTTTTCAATAAAGCTTACAATTTGATATTAAGGCTGCTTTCACAAAAACTTGTTGGGGGAGATTTTAGGGGTGGGGGGTTCTCGAAAAAGTGTACATAGCATTGGGGGGGGGGGGGGTATCTGAAAAAATAATGTGGGTCATGGGGGGGGGGGGGGGGACCTGAAAAATAAATTGACTTCATGACTCCTCATACATGGGAAAATTAACCT